>NC_141543.1:82340000-82502500 GCF_021556685.1 Rattus norvegicus
AGAGGATTGGGTTTCTCTCCAACAATACTTTGGTTTCGTCCGTGGGTCAGAACTTAGTGGGATTAAAGATCATATTTCTTTAACTCTGTTTTCTTAAATTTCAAATGCTAACATATGAATAGGAATGGTGTTTCCTTCCCTCTTGTATTTTTTATTTTTAATATTTGAGACTCAGAAAGCTTTTTAATCTGAAAAAGTTAAATTGATGAATTTTAGAGGTTTGTAAAAACTATTATTTTGTTTTTATTTATTTCATTATTAAGTTGTTTGTTTATATCCTGATTGCAGCTTCTCCTCCTTCCTCTTTTCCCAGTCCCTCCCTCATACCTACCCATCCCTGCCATATCCTATTGCCATCCCTTTCTTTTTAGAAAAGTGGAGGTTTCCCATGCATAGCATCCACTCTTGGTGTATCCAGTTGCAGTAAGACTAGGCACATTTTCTCCTTTTGAGGTTTGACAAGGCAACCCAGTTAGGGGAAGAGTCCCAAAGGCAAGCAAAATGACCAAAGATAGTCCCCACTCCCACTGTTAGGAGTCTCACAGAAAGACCAAGCTGTAAATTTCTTACATATGTGTACATGCATATATAAAATCTCTGGCTTAGAGCCATCACTCACATGCTTTCTGGTTGGAGGCACAATCTCATAAGCCCCAATTGGCCCGGGTGAGTTAATTCTGTAGGTTTTCCTGTGGTGTCTTTAATCCCTGTAGCTCCTTCAAACCTTTCTTCCCTCTTCCACAGGATTCTTCAAGCTCTGCCTAGTGTTTGACTGTGTATCTGTTTTCATCCTTTGTTGTGTGATGACAATTATGCTATGCTCCTGTTGGCAAGTATTATTTCACAGAATGTAATATAACGTTAACTTCTTAAGTCAGCATCTCTTTTTATCATTCTATATCAACTCATAACTATAGTTCAAAAGCATTTCTTCTGAGAAACAACGTAGAAGATCTGAACGGGTACCTATGGGGATGCTGATTCCATTGCTCTAATTAGATATTAGGAGATTTTATTTTGTCTTTGAAATATATGAAGATGTTGGAGAGGTTTAATCAATTTGAGATGATGTTTGTTGAGTTTTGTTTTAAATGGTGGAAAAAATGGTGGCTTTTGTCGTCTTTATTGGTTTTACCAAGTCATTGTGGGTTTTGGGGTTTTTATTGTTTGTTTGGTTTTGTTTTTTGATTTGTTAGATTCATGTAAGAATTGGGTTTCTTTGTACAAAGAGATAAAAATGGGTCAATTTGCATTCTTCTACATGCTGACCTCCAGTTCAACCAGCACCAGCAATGAAAATGCTGTCTTTTTTCCATTGGATGGTTTCAGCTCCTTTGTCAAAGATCAAGTGACCATAGGTGTGTGGGTTCATTTATGGGTCTTCAATTCTATTCCATTGATCTACCTGCCTGTCTCTGTACCAATACCATATAGTTTTTATCACTATTGCTCTATAATACAACTTGAAGTCAGGAGTGGTGATACCCTTAGAAGCCCTTTCATTGTTAAGAATAGTTTTCTCTATCCTGGGTTTTTTTGTTATTCCAAATGAATTTGCAAATTGCTCTTTCTAACTCTAAGAAGAATTGAATTGGAATTTTGATGAGGCTTGCATTGAATCTGTAGATTGCATTCGGCAAGATGGCCATTTTAACTAAAGCAACCCTGCCAATCTATGAACATGTGAGCTCTTTCTATCTTCTGAGATCTTCTTCAATTTCTTTCTTCAGAGACTTGAAGTTCTTGGCATACAGATCTCTCACTTGCTTGGTTAGAGTCACACCGAGGTATTTTATATTATTCGTGGCTATTTTGAAGGGTGTCATTTCCCTAATTTCTTTCTCAGCCTGTTTATTCTTTGAGTAAAGGAAGGTTCCTGATTTGTTTGAGTTCATTTCATATCCAGCTGAAGTTGTTTAACAGCTGTTGTTGGAATTTCTCTGGGGAAATTTTTGGTGTCACTAAAGTATGCTGTCATATCATCTGCAAATAGTAATATTTTCACTTCTTCCTTTCCAATTTGTATGCTTTTGACCTCTTTTTGTTGTCTAATTGCTTTGGCTAGGACTTCAAGTACTATATTGAATAGGTAGGAAGAGAGTGGGCAGTCCTGTCTAGTCCCCAATTTAATGGGATTGCTTTAAGTTTTTCTCCTGGCTTGTTGTATATTGCTTTTACTATGTTTGGGTATGGATCTTGAATTACTGACCTTTCCAAGAATTTTATCATGAAAGGGTGTTGAATTTTGTCAAATGCTTTCTCAGCATCTAATGAAATCATCATGAGGTTTGTTTATATAGTGGATTACGGTGATGGATTTCTGTATATTGAACCATCCTTGCATCCCTGGTATGAAGCTTACTTGATCAGGTTGAATGATAATTTTGATGTGTTCTTGAATTTGGTTTGTGAGAATTTTATTGAGTATTTTTGCCGTCCCCATAAAACCAGATTCACTGAAACAGAAGAAAAAGTGGGAAAGAGACTGGAATACATATAGTTTTTATCACTATTGCTCTATAATACAACTTGAAGGGGAAATTTTTCTGAACAGAACACCAATGGCTTGTGATCTAAGAGCAACAATAGACAAATAGGACCTCATAAAACTGCAAAGCTTCTGTAAGGCCAAAGACACTGTCAATAGGACAAAATGGCAACAAACAGATTGTGAAAAGATCTTTACCAATCCTACATCCAATAGAGGGCTAATATCTAATATATATTAAGAACTCAAAATGTTAGACTTCAGAGAACTAAATAACCCTATTAAAAATGGGGTACAGAGCTAAACAAAGAATTCTCAACTGAGGAATATTGAAAGGCTGAGCAGCACCAAGGAGAAGCCCTTGGTCCTGCCAAGGTTGGAGCTCCAGTGTAGGGCAATGTCAGGGGCGGGGGGGGGAATGGAAAGGGAGCAGTGGATGGGGGGAACACCCTTATAGAAGAAGGGGAGGGGGAGGGGATAGGGGGCTTATTATCAGGAAACTGGGAAAGGGAATAAAATTTGAAATATAATTTAAAAAAAATCCAATTAAAAAAAGAAAGAAATGTTCAACATCCTTAGTCATCAGGGAAATGCAAATTAAAACAACCCTGAGATTCCACCTCACACCAGTCAGAATGGCTATGATCAAAAATTTAGGTGACAGTTGATGCTGTTGAGGATGTGGAGAAATAGGAACACTCCTTCATTGTTGGTGGGATTGCAAGTTGGTACAACCAGTTGGGAAATAAGACCAGCATTTCCTCAGAAAACTGGACATAGCCCTACCTGAGGACCTAGCTATAACATTTCTGGGCATATACTCAAAAGATGTTCCAACATATAACAAAGACACGTGCTCTACTATGTTCATAGCAGCCTTAATTATAATAGACAGAAGCTGGAAAGAACCAGATATCCTTCAACAATGTGGTACATTTACACAATGGAGTACTACTCAGCTATTAAAAACAATGACTACATGAAATTTTTAGACAAATGGATGGAACTAGAAAATATCATCCTGAGTAAGGTAACCCATTCTCAAAAACAAAAAACAAACAAAAACCCCATACGCTATGCACTCACTGATACGTGGATAGTAGCCCAAAAGCTCAGGATACCCAAGAAACAATTTACAGATCATATGAAGCTCAAGAAGAAGGAAGACCAAAATGTGGATGCTTCAGCCCTTCTTAGAAGAGAGAACCAAATATTTACCAGTGGAAATACAGGGACAAAAAGTGGAGCAAAGATTGAAAAAAAGGTCATCCAGAGACTGCCCCACCTGGGGATCCATCCTATATGCAGCCACCAAACCCAGTCAGATGCTAAGAAGTGCTTGTTAACAGGAGACAGATAGGGATGTCTCCTGAGAGGCTTTGCCAGTGCCCTACTGATACAGATAAGGCTGCTTGCAGTTATCCATTGGACTGAGCACAGGGGGCCCCAATGGAGGAGTTAGAGAAAGGACTGAAGGAGCTGAAGGGGTTTGCAACCTCATAGAAAGAACAACAATATCAACCAACCAGACCCCACTAGAGTTTCCAGGGACTAAACCACCAACCAATGAGTACGCATGAAGGGACCCATGGCTCCAGCCCCATATGTAGCAGAGTATGGCATTGTATAGCGTCAATAGTAGGGAAAGCCCTTGATCCTGTGAAAGCTTGTTTCCTGAATGTGGGGGAATGCCAGGGCATTGAGGTGGGAGTTAGCGGGTGGGAGAGGGAACATCCTCATAGAAGCAGGGGGAGGTAGAGAGGGTATGGGAGATGTTGTAAAGGGGATAACATTTGAAATGTAAATACATAAAATATCCAAGAAAAATAAATTTAAAAAATAGAATTAAGCTTCTTGCAAATCTAGTCTTGTAACAGGGAGGAAAGTACCCTCTGTGCAACAAATACATGAGTGGATTTATATAATTTTAATTACCTAGGTGAGATGTCACCAAATAAAAGACCCATTTGTAATCTTCTTGTCATTTTTTGATTTTTCAGTGGATAAATCATTTATACATTTGTTAACCTAAAATTTCATGAACTATATATCTCATTTGTTCTGGAAAAGAGTTTCTCAGTATTCAAATAAAAATGTCAATTAGAAATTTTCTATAATAGGCTTTTTTTCTTTTTTTTTTCTTTTTTTTTTTGGTTCGTGCTGTATCCTGTTGCATATATTATCTTTTTTTTTATTAACTTGAGTATTTCTTATATACATTTCAAGTGTTATTCCCTTTCCCGGTTTCCGGGCAAACATCCCCCTCCCCCCTCCCCTTATGGTTGTTCCCCTCCCCACCCTCCCCCCATTGCCGCCCTCCCCCCAACAGTCTAGTTCACTGGGGGTTCAGTCTTAGCAGGACCCAGGGCTTCCCCTTCCACTGGTGCTCTTACTAGGATATTCATTGCTACCTATGGGGTCAGAGTCCAGGGTCAGTCCATGTATAGTCTTTAGGTAGTAGCTTAGTCCCTGGAAGCTCTGGTTGCTTGGCATTGTTGTGCATTTGGGGTCTCGAGCCCCTTCAAGCTCTTCCAGTTCTTTCTCTGATTCCTTCAATGGGGGTCCTATTCTCAGTTCAGTGGTTTGCTGCTGGCATTTGCCTCTGTATTTGCTGTATTCTGGCTGTGTCTCTCAGGAGCGATCTACATCCGGCTCCTGTCGGTCTGCACTTCTTTGCTTCATCCATCTTGTCTAATTGGTTGGCTGTATATGTATGGGCCACATGTGGGGCAGGCTCTGAATGGGTGTTCCTTCAGTCTCTGTTTTAATCTTTGCCTCTCTATTCCCTGCCAAGGGTATTCTTGTTCCCCTTTTAAAGAAGGAGTGAAGCATTCACATTTTGATCATCTGTCTTGAGTTTCATTTGTTCTAGGCATCTAGGGTAATTCAAGCATTTGGGCTAATAGCCACTTATCAATGAGTGCATACCATGTATGTCTTTCTGTGATTGGGTTAGCTCACTCAGGATGATATTTTCCAGTTCCAACCATTTGCCTACGAATTTCATAAAGTCATTGTTTTTGATAGCTGAGTAATATTCCATTGTGTAGATGTACTACATTTTCTGTATCCATTCCTCTGTTGAAGGGCATCTGGGTTCTTTCCAGCTTCTGGCTATTATAAATAAGGCTGCGGTGAACATAGTGGAGCACGTGTCTTTTTTATATGTTGGGGCATCTTTTGGGTATATGCCCAAGAGAGGTATAGCTGGATCCTCAGGCAGTTCAATGTCCAAATTGGCTTTCTAATAAAAAATAAGAATTAAGAAAGCCCCTAAAATCATTCATTATAAGATATGGTTATTTGGTCACTAATCTTTATGTAGAAAATTCCCCTAAATTTATATTTTCCCTCCTGGAGTGAGAGACAGGTTTGTGATTCAAGGAATAAACTTCATATAAGTCTTAAGAAGTTCCTCAAACTAAAAATATTCTCAAGACTACTCCACAGGGTTATCAAGGTAATAGATAACTTCAGGTATGTGTCAAACTTCTTGCTAGTCTTTCAGAGATCTCCAGGAATACTCCTTTCAAGAGTAATAGCTTGGAATGGGGTGGGGAGAGAGCTCTTGGTATTATTTGATTTGAAGATATGAAGATTTTTTTTATCCTTTAAAAATCTTTCCCCCAAACTCCTGTAAGCTAACCTAATAAAATCATCAGTTTGCCTAATTGGACTTTGATGGAATTATTTCTTTGATTAGTTATGATTTCTTGTCTGGTGAGAGTAGATTTTTCCTCATAGTTTATCAGAGAAAGTCTCACAGAATGACGAATGATTGAACAGGACCATCATGGCCAAGCATGACTTTGGGGGAAGTGGTTGCATGACCCAAAATATATGATGAGACATGCGACTGAGCTGAACTCTCTGAGGAGAAAACAACTGCAAAGGCAGTGCTGGAAAGACTGTCCTCCCTCTGCGGTATGTGGTGTCTTCCTAAAATAGCTATAGATGCATGCACTTTGCAACGAGTATTGCAGCTTGCAGCTATGATGACAGGGGAGTATCACATCATTTCCTTGGTAACTGAAGTCATGAGAGTCATCCATAGTCCTATGAGTAACCTTTCCTCCACATTCCTTTATGTAATCCAATGACTTCCTTAGTAAAATCCCTCCTTTGGTCTATCATTGGTTGTTTATCTGGAGTGAATAGAATATGGTTCAAGTGTCCCCAGAAGAAAGTCTCATACATCTTTAATATCAGACCTTTGTACTTATTTTATGGAAATCCTACTGAAAGGCAGATCTGAAATAAAAATGGCAATACTCAAGCACTCAAAACACATCCAGGTCAGTACAACGTTTTCTGAGTGTGCACTGTGTTTAAGTTATGCAAACTTGATGTGTGCAGTCCTTCTGAAGCAGAAGATTTCGTCTGGAGGGCATGGCTATCTTCTCAAATAGTCATATGGTGATTTTAATTTTAACTTCTGAAGCACTGCAATGAACAAATAATAAGAACAAAGGTGCAATGTGCATTTTAGTGTCTCATTCAAAACTGTGAGTTTTTGAACTTTGGAAACCATCCAGCAGTATGATGATTGATCCTTGTGCAATGCCACTGTAACTGTATGGAAAGGGGTAGAAGTAGAGGCCTCTGGGAAGGCAAAGTCGACTTTCATTTATATGGAACTAGAAAAACCCACTGGGATAGATAATAACCATAAAGCAAATGTTATTTTCCTCATTGTCCCATGGAAACTTGAAATTCAATTTCTAAAGAAAATTAAGGTTTACTCTACAATTAGAAATGAGACTCGAATTCCTCTTCCAACTATGACAGAGTAAGGGTGTAAGTGCACCCTGCCTGCTCAGACAATTAGAATACTGATCAATATTCATGATTCTTTTTTGTCTTTCAGGACAACATTCTTATGAAGACTTAGATCCCCAAGACCCAACTGGCTGCCTGGTATTTTCCAGTTCATAATGAAGCTTTAGAGTTTGGATATATAAATCCTGCAGAGTCTGTGTGTATTTCTGGGTCTGGAAAATGGGATTTCATGTGCAGACTCAAAGAAGAATGAGAGAGAGAGAGAGAGAGAGAGAGAGAGAGAGAGAGAGAGAGAGAGACTGAGACACTGAGATACTGAGAGATTGAAAAAGGAGTTGATTAAGGTCACCCCACGTCTAGTAGATATACAAGGCTTTACGTGGAGGGACAGGGTTACTAACCAACAGTCAAAACCCTGGCCCAGCATTGTTCCTGTCTATAAGAACTATAGGGTCAAAAATGGAGAAGAAACTGGAAAAGAGAAGAAAAGGAGGTCCAATGACTAGCCCATCTTGGGATCCATTTCATGGGGGACACCAAGGCCTGGCACTACTATACTGTGGTGTACTTATAGATAGGAGCCTGGCATGGCTGTCCTCTGAGAGGTCCTATCAGCAGCTGACTTGGACAGATGCATATACTTACACTCAACCATTGGACTGAAGTCAGGGACCCCTGTTGCTGAATTAGGGGAAGGATTGAAGAAGATAAAGGGAGAGTGACAACATAGGAAGACCAGCAGTCTCAACTAATCCAGAACCCAGGGAGCTCCCAGAGACTGAGCCACCAACCAGGAGCATACAGAGGCTGGTCCTGGCCTAGGACCCTGACACATATGTAGCAGAGGTTTACCTGATCTGGCCTCAGTGGGAGAAGATGTGCTTAATCCTTGAGAACCTTGAGGCCCCAGGAAAGGGAGTGGGGCTCGTGAGGGAGGGGAGAGCACCCTCATGGAGGCAAGGGGATCAAGGGAGAGGAGGAGAATGGGATGAGGAACTGTGGGAGGGAGGACTGAGGGGGCAACTACCAGAATGTAAATAAATAAAATAATTTAAATTAAAAAAGAAAAGAAGGAAAGAAAAGGTATTTGGAGACCCAAAGAAGATACCACTTGAATTTTTGTTTGAGCACCAAGGTGAACACCAAGGTAAGTTGCTCAAAAGTGTGAATATTTCCTGTTCTCCTCAGTCATAATGGGAAGAACTTGCTACTGAATCTTTCCAAAGGCCTTGCTTAGTCTTGAGCCAAACTTGTCATAGACATGAAGTGAAAACATACTTCAAAATGAACTGATAGATTTGAAATAATTCTCATGAAGTGACAATACAAACAACATAACAAAACAAATTAGTCACTAATTTAAAAACTCATAATGTTTGCTTTGTGGAAGGAGAAGCCCTTGGTCCTGCCAAGACTGGAACCCTCAATGTAGGGGAGTGGAGGGCGCTAGTAGGTGGTCGGGGAAAAGGAACAACAGCCTTATAGCAGGGGAGAGGAATAGGATTGGAGGCTTATATCCAGGAAACTAGGAAAGGGAATAACATTTGAAATGTAAACAAAAATAAAAATCCAATAAACCAAAAGAAGAAGAAGAAGAGGAGGAGGAGGAGGAGGAGCAGGAGCAGGAGCAGGAGCAGGAGGGAGAGGAGGAAGAGGAGGAGGGAAAAGAAGAAGAAGAATAAGAAGAAGGAGGAGGAAGAGGAAGAGGAGGAGGAGGAGGAGGAGGCAGCAGCAGCAGCAGCAGCAGCAGCTGGATCCAACTAATCAAAATATGATTCCCTAATAAAGATACCACAGACTGAGAAATAAAGAACGGAAAACAAAACAAACTGTCAGGTGAACAAAACCTCAAACAATCAGATACAGCTGTTCTGAACTCAGAAAAAGGAGATTTGAAACTAAAAATAGTCAGAGATTTTTTTAGAAAAGTCTCCCATATTAACAAAAAAGACAGTTCTTCAAGAATATGCCTCAATTGCAAATAGATATGATCTAAACAGTGAGGGTCTCCATTTCATAAAACAAACATTAATGGACATGAAAGATGCTGGGTCCTAGTACAATAAATAGACTACTCTTGGATTAAATGCCACATTATTTCTTCTTAAAAATAGTTGCAATTATTTTTGTGTGGTTGCTGCTAATGAAATGGAATGAATAGGACAGAACTGGATATTTCATTGAGTTGGGATAGAAAAATATTTTTAACAAACTAAGTGTGATGCTGTATACCTGTAATCACAGAACTTGGGAATCTGAGGTAGAAGGATTTAAAAAGTTGGAAGCTAGCCTGGGCTACACTGTGAGATGCTATCTCAAAAGAGCCAGTGATGATGATGATGATGATGAGGAGGAGGAGGAGGGATGATAATGATGATGATGATGCCGATGATGATGACAATGATATATTTAAAAATAAATAAATAAAAAGTGCTTACTTATCTGAGTTAAAAAAAAAGAATTCAGATACTTCAAAATGCAAAAGATGATCCATGAGCAGAGAAAAATGAAACAAGCAAAAAGGACACAAGGTGTAGAATGCACAGACAGGTGAACTGGTATACCAGTGAAAGCAATACTTCACTTCTACAGGGGACAGATAGAGTCTAGAAAAATGGAATCCCAGACTATCTCTTTGAAGTGCACGTTGAAGCCAACATCAGCTGGGGCGAGCGTCATCCATGCAGATCAGAGAGACTGGGTGAAGAGTAGAAAGAGGAAGCCGACAAACCTCAGTTTCTGAACTTGTCTTCAGTGCCATGAAGCCAGGAAATCACCATCTTCTCCTAACTTCAAAGACAGAAGGCCACCGGGGAGACGTACTGCTGAGGATCAACACTGTCTGAGTTCTGTCTGCTAATACTTTGATTCTGAAATTTCTTTCAATGTTCATTTACTATCTTAAATAATGTATGAAAGTACTCCAGACACAAACCCGTGCCATTGACAGAACAAAAACTATAAATGTGTAAGCACAGAAACCAAATATTCATTTCAATTAACATTGGACAAGCATGTGGCAAGTATGTCCTCATGATAAAAAGTTCAAGAGACTTTAGGAATACATGGGCCATATCTCATAATAATAAAGTAGGAAAAAAGAAACCTCTAGCTAAGATTACACTAAACATAGGGAGTTTGAAAATACTTTCTCTTCAATAAGAAATGAGGTAAAGGTTTACATTATCTCCTCTCATAATTGATATAGTGCATGAAGTCTTTGCTACAGCCACTACATAAGAGAAAGACATAGAACATATAACAATATAAAGGGAATAAATCAAACTATCCCTATTTATAGATGACATAATTCTTAAAAAGTCACATTAAGTCAAATAAAAACTATTTGACCTAATAAAAACAGGAAAGTTGCATATATTATACATATATAATATGTAGTATACATAAATATATAAACTCTCAATTTTAAATCAATATAGTATTAGAAAAATAAGCTAAAATATTCTATTCAAAAGAAGCTCAAAGTAGAAGATATTTAGCTTTATATTTAGTCAAAGTAATGAAAGACTCCTACAATGAGATTCCAAGCTACCATAAAGGGAAATAACAGAAGATATTAGACTAAGGAATTATAATTCATGTTCCTTGTTGAGCAGGCTTAATATTCTGAAATGGCAACTATTAAAATTAATGTTTAGGTTTAATACAATATCTTCCATAATAATGATATCATATTTCAATGGTTAGAAAAACAATACAAAATTATAGGTAACCAAAAATAACCACAGATGTGGACTTAGATTAAAAAAAACTACCTTTTTTTTTTTGGTTTTTTTTTTCGGAGCTGGGGACCGAACCCAGGGCCTTGCGCTTCCTAGGTAAGCGCTCTAAGCACTGAGCTAAATCCCCACCCCCCTTTTTTTAATTGAATATTTTTTAAATTTACATTTCAAATGTTTTTCCCTTTCCTGGTTTCTCGGACATAAGCGTCTTATTCCATCCTCCTCCCCTTCTTCTATAAGGGTGTGTACGTGTATTCTACATGTGTATATATTTTACCATGTAGAAAAAACAAGAAAGGCTAGGAGATAGAGACTGATTGAGGAAATGAATACAATTTATGAAAGAGGATAGAAAAGTAATTTTTCATCTGTTTATAACTAATGAATTCTTAAGGTTTAGAGGGAGATGTGCGTAAAGTATTTTTGTAATTGGAAACAAAATCCAATGAGAAACTCGGCCACATACGTTCCTAATGGCTACAGTAACTGTATTAAAATTCATTGAGAATTGAGTTGCGTAGTCTTTTTTTACTAGTCATTCCATTCATTTGCATCTCAAATGATCTCCAACTTCCCAGATGTGAGTTTCCTCCACAAACCCCACTTCTTACATCTGCCCTCTCTCTCCTCCCCTTTGTGAGGTTGTTCCCCCACCCACCCACCCTTTCCTGCCCCACCACTCCAGCATCCCCCTAAACTGGGGCATCAAACTTCCACAGGACAAAGGGCCTCACCTCCCAGTGATGGCAGACAAAGCCTTCCTCTACATATGTATCTGGAGTCATGGGTCCTTCCATGTACACTCCTTGGTTGGTGCTCTAGTTCCTGGGGGTACTGGGTGGTCCGACCAGCTGATATTGTTCTTCCTATAGAGCTGCAATCCTCATCTGATCCTCCAGTCCTTCTGCCAGCTTCCCCAAAGTGTCCCCAAGCACAGTCTGATGGTTGGCTCCGAGCATCCACATCTGTATCCGTCAGTTGTTGGCAGAACTTTCCATGGAACAGCCACACCAGGTTCCTGTGAGCAAGCGCCTCTTGGCAACAGCAACAGAGTTGGGGTTTGGTGTCTGCAGGCAGGATGGATCACCGTTGTTGTTTATGATGTTGTTGCTTTGTTTGTTTGTTCTTTGTTTTTCTTTCATTTGCAATGTTTTACTATATAAAGATTAAAATACATCTAAAATTATCTTAAAATGTCTACTTATATCAGTCCTTAACACATCACAAAACTCAGAAAAACATTTCCAATCTTTCCCCTACATCATCAGACTATTTTGGTGCATTATTAAGGATTTTAACAATGCCATTACATTGTTCAATGATGCTCATTGATTTTTAAGTCTGAAGAGGAATTGGGCAGATGCTTAGGAAAGGAAAAGATAAGATTCTAGCTCCTCGGTTCCTCCTATTCCCACTCCATGCCTGCTACAGTTTGGAAAAAAAGTATTTTTTTTCCTGCTGGTTTATCTGTTTTCACACTTCTCTTCACACTTTGATTCATGGTTCCAGAATGCTAAACATTTAATGTGGCATTAGCAACGGTTCCCCATCATGTCTGAGGCAATATTAAGCACTCCAAATTACTTTAAATTTGCAGATCTGCTGCTCTTGACATTATGTTGAACACGTGATTCAAATTTTAGTTCATGTTTTTTAAAGTTGTCTTATCTGCTGAATTATCCAACAAAGCATCATTTTTTTCTGTGCAAAATATGTGGATACATCCCAAAGTATTTGTGGTCCCAGAAGATTTGCTAGCTGACCAATACATAAACTTTAAAATGTATGCTTATGCTTAGAGATATCTATTTAATATATAGCCTTTGCTCATTAAAGTTAAGTTCAAAGCCAAAGAAGTAACATAAATCATGTCTGATCATATCTTTGTAGGAAACACATATTTTTCCTAATTGAAACTATAAAAGCATTACTTTGGCCTTCTTTTCTTTGTGATGAGACAATTTTAAGCACAACTGTTTAATGGCAAAATTTCAGTGACTAAACACACACACACACACACACACACACACACACACACACACACACGTCAAGCTTTATATTGCTAAATAAGACATGTTTCTGGTATCGTGCCTGAAAATAAAATAACAAGTTTGCTTTATTTAACCTTGGCTGGAAAAGTGTACTTTGGACAACTCAACGTGTATAGTTTTGAACATGAACGTCTCAGAATTTTGCTGGACTGATCGTTTGTAGGATCAGAAAGAAATGTTAACGACTAGGCCAGTATGTACATCCACAAAATATACAAATAATTAAGACCAACTGCATTTATAATCACAATTAGTTAGATGTGATTGTTATTGTAGTTATCGGGAATACTTGAGTTAATAAATGGTTGTAAAAGAATAATGGGAGGGGAAGACAGTTCAATAGGTGATGTTATTTCTGTGCAAATATGGAGACTTGGATTTTGATGCCTGACAGCTACCAAAAAACAAACAAACAAACAAAAAACAAAAAAGCATCATACATTGGTGCTGCAGCATGGGTCTGTATTCTTAGCACTGGGACTGGTGGGGCAGGTAATTGCTGGCCATTGAGACATTATTACCAAATATAATAAAGCACAGGACATCTGAGGAAGACAGCTGACATTGACCACATATATATATATATATATATACATATATATATATATATGTACACACAAGTTTTAGCTTACTCATATTAAAAATGTACATGTACTCACAGCGAATAACTAAATAAATTGAGCTTCATCTACAAAATCACCATTGTAAAATGGATTAGAATATTATAATGAGGATTAATAGGCATACTGTATCTCTAAAAATGAAATTTATATATTTAATTTAATATTTGGTTTTAAATTCCATATACTTGAATATTTAGCTTTAATAATGTACTTTTTATCTTTTAATTTGGTATCTTTGTTTATTTGTACTGCCTGAAAGTTATGCTAGTGTAATGGCGGTGGGGACCATGTGGGAGTTCTCAACCAATGTTGGGTCCAACTTGAGTCCCAGGCCATCAGAGGCAGCCAATGCCTGACAGCCTGACATTGCCTGGATGGTGAGGAACCAATGACAGTGACAAGACATCCCAGAGACCTAGAACAGGACTAAACATAACAGGAAAAGAAAGAAAGGAGAGAGAGAGAGAGAGAGAGAGAGAGAGAGAGAGAGAGAGAGAGAGAGAGAGAGAGAGAGAGAGAGAGAGATTTCTAGTGATATTCTCTTGTACTGGTAGACCTGAGCGTAGCATAGTCAACATCAGAGAGACCTCTTTCAGTAACTGATGGAAGCAGTTGTAGAAACACAAAGCCAAATGTTAGACAGAGCTGGGGTGAACCCACCTGAAGTGGAGGAAGAAGAAACCTTTGGAACCAGAGTGCTCAAGGGTATCAGGAAAATAAAGGCCCAGAGAATCAACAAAGCAGGGCTCTCGGCGGTCAAAAGAGCTTGCATGGATCTGAGCTATGTCCTCTGTCTATATGTTATGGATGTATAGCTTGATGTTCATGTGGGACTTCTAATAGTGGGAGTGGGGAACTGTCTCTGACTCTTGATTGAACTTAGGACATTTTCCTCTTACTGTGCTTGCCAGCTTTGATAAGAGGGTTTGTACCTAGTCTTCTTGTAATTTGGTAAGCCATGTTAGTTTGAAATCCCTGGGAGGTCTTCTGTTTTCTGAATGAAAAGGAGGAGGCCTGGATCTGGAGGAAATGTAGGTGGGGCACAGGAGGGATGGGCTGGAAAACTGCAGTTAGGATATTACGTATAAGAGAAGAATAAAAAAATGTACTGAAGAGGATAAGTGCTTGAAAAGACAGATTCAAAACGAGATTGCTCCTGAGCTGACAATTATACAAGCTGAATAATGAGTAGATGGAATTATAGAACTGGTTTTGTATATGCTGCTTTTCCATAATAAAATTAGTATAAACCTATACAAATTAAAATGCTCTACCATAAAAATACTAAACAAAAAGAAAATGGCTTAATATTTTCCCTCATATTCTCATCTAAATTCATGTTTTGTGTAGCAGTTAAATAAATTTTAAGCCTATGCTGTTGTAAAATATAACTTGGCCCATGCATTCCTTCCCAACCTCAGAATAGTTCTGGGATATTTAACATGCCTTTTAATAAATGATATCAGATATTTTACGCCTTGAATACAATTACATATTTTATTTCTTGCCTAATATTATTAATGTGTCTGAGTTGTGATTAAGGTTACAATTAAAAATTACAAAAAAGTCTGAGGAAAGAATGTTTTATGGCACTGAAGGCAAATAAGATTTTATTCTTGTTACTAGACTCATTAAACATATTTGATTTAGCAATTGGGTCAATTTCAAACAGATGTGAAGGAACCTTTGTACTTCTGTTCCAAATTATAACAATGGTAAGAGTGGGTCTCATCTGGGAGACCAAGAATATTTGTTTAGAAGATCACTGCATTCTGAGTATCCTGATGAGCAAAGAGTTGAGCTCAGTGGCTAAACTCTTGTGGTTTAGTAAATGCAAGACCATGGGTGTAGGTCACAGCCTTGCAAAACATAAGAACATCCATTGATAAAGATCAAGTGATCTTTATCAAGTGTGTGTGTGTGTGTGTGTGTGTGTGTGTGTGTGTAATAGACACTTGGATTATATAATAATATAATAATAACTTGAATATATAATATTATATAATATATATAATAATTACTTGAATTGCTTATATAATAATAACTTGAATAATATTAGAGGAGGCAAGTTGAATGGAGAATGAATTTAGAGAAAGAATTGTAATTAATTCAGCAGGATGTGGACAGGTTGGGGAAGATTTGACAGCGAATCAATACCCAAAATATTTAAAGAATTCAAGAAATTAGTCATCAAAAATCCAAGTAATCCAAGTAATATAATTGAAAAACTGGGTACACATCTAAACAGAGAATTTTTAGCAAAGGAATATCAAATTGCTAAGAACCACGTAATTAAATGTTCATCATTTAGTACTTTGAAAGTCAAAACTACTTTGGGATTTTGTCTTACACAAATCTAAGAATGCCTAACATGAAAATAAAAGTGACGGCTCATGTTAGTAAAGGTGTGGAAGAAAGAGAAATGCCTCCATTGTGGGTGGGAGTGTGTGCAAACATATAAGTTATTTTTGAAATCAGTATGGTGGTCTCTCAGAAAATTTGGAATCATTCTACTTCAAGACCAAGATATAGCACTTCTGAGAATCTATCCAAAGAGCTTCCCCTCTTACCACAGGGACACTTACTCAGCTATGTTTATAGCAGCTGTTTTATTCACAACAGCCCCAAATGAAAACAACCTATATGTCCTTCAACCCAAGTATGGATAAAGAAAATGTGGTACATTTACATAATGGAGTATTAATCAGGTGTTAAAAAATACATCATGACTTTTGAAGGCAAATTGATGGAACTAGAAAAAAAATCATCCTGAGTTACATAACTCGAACCCAGAAAGACAAACATGGTACGTACTCATTTATAAACAGATATTAAATATAAAGTAATAGGATAATTATGCTACAGTCCACAGACCCATAGAGGCTAAGGAACAAGAGGGCTCAAGGGCAAGGTGCTGTGCATTTCCCTAGTAAGAGGTAATAGAATGGATTAGAATATACTGGTAGACCTGAGTCTAGAATAATCATCATCAGAGAGGGTTCATACAGTAATTGATGAGAGCAGATGCAGACACCCACAGACAAACATTAGGATGAGCATGGGAAATTCTGCAGAAGATGGGGAGGAAGGATTGTAAAAGCCAGAACATCACAAGAACACAGCCCACAGAATTAACTAAGCAGGGCTCATAAAATCTCACAGAGACAGATGAAGACGCTTGCATCTAACCACTGGACTGAGGATGGGGACCCCAAAGGAGGAGTTAGAGAAAAGAGTAAGAATATCAACCAACCAGACCTTCCAGATCTCCTAGAGACAAAACTACCAACCAAAGAGTGTAATGGAGGGACTCATGGCTCCAGCCACATATGTAACAGAGGATGGCCTTGTCTGGCATCAATTGGAGGAGAAGCTCTTGGTCTTGTGAAGGCTCATTTGCCCATTGTACCAGGATGCCAGGGTGGTGAGATGGGAGTGGGTGGGTGGGAGTGGGAGCATCATCATAGAAGCAGGGGAAGTAAGATGGGAGGGGGAACCGAGAAAGGGGTTAACATTTGAAATATAAATATATAAAATATTCAATAAAAATGCAAAAATTTAAAACTCACAGAAACTAAACCAACAATTGTGGAACCTGTATCCTTTGCACATAGGTTATGGTTGTGTAGCTTGTTCTTTTAGGACTCCTAACAGTGGAAGTAGGAGCTGTGTCTCTTTTCCTTGTTTTGGGGGTCCTTTCCTTCCTTGGTATGCCTTGGGTTTCTTCCATAGCCTTGATATGAGGGTATGTGGTTAGTCTTATTTTAAATTCCCATGTTTCTTTGGTATCCCTGGGAGGCCTGTTCTTTTCTAAGGAAAATGGAGGGGGAGTAAAACTGGACTAGAGGGAGGGTGCAGGGGTTGGGGGCTTGGAGGACAGCAGAGGAGAAAGGGGAAACTGGGGTTCAAGTATCCTATATGAGAGAAGAATAAAAAACAAAAGAAAGGAAGCAAGTCATAAATGTAATCCGTTCTTGCTGCTACTCAAAAGCAAACCCCTTCAGAGGACACACTCCAATTGATAAGGAACTCATGGACATAGAGCTTGTCTCCATTGAATGTTAATGAGTAATAATTGTTATCATAGGTAATATTACTCTTCAAGATGATTCCAGGGGATAGTTCTTTGTCACATCTACTGAAGGTATCAGTGGACAGAATATAATGGGAAACAATTTTGTGGCAAGATGAAAACATATAAACCTCTCAAGTGAGCCATCACAAAACCAATGTTAATAAACTAAGACAAATCAGTATACAGTTGTGCAGGCAGGCATGTATGAAAAAAAGTCTACATTACACTGAAGCTCAGGTCCTTTAACCTGGAAAACAATACAGTTAAAAGAAGCTACTTCGTAGCAGTGTTTTCTGGACACAACAGGAAAGGGTAGTAGCACATATGAACTTAGCGTGATCACTCATGGCATCTTATCCAAATCCTGAAGAAGTTTAATTCCCACAAAATCCCATCACTGGGATAGGGAGGTGGTCACAGAGACCCACCCCCAGTTGGAGAGCTCTTGGCAATTGGTAACTGCTAGGAGTAGGAGGGTCAGTTGTCTTTAAGTCCATGTGGGTCAACCAGGCCCTAGTGGGTAGCCACACATAGCCAGGAGTACAGAGGCAACAAAATTGAACCTTTTAAAAAGCTAGGCAACAGAGATGTTTGTCGGTCAAATGCTCCTCTTTCAGAAAGTGTGTGGTATCTAATCTGTTTTTCACTTCCTCTGTTGCCCACAGTCATTGTGTTTGTAATATCCTTATCTACAGGAGGAATGCTCCTCTTCCAGTATCTCAGCATCATCATATCCATTGGTCACGAGCCTGAGCTCTACCGCCCTCTACAGGAAGATTGAATTGGAAAGAACAACTCAATATGTTCAGAATAGATCACATAAATGGCAGAACATAGCTCATTGAATTTAATGGCAGAGTTTTTGGTTGGAAAGCATGGCATGAGAATTATGAAGGGATGTTAGAACAGACTTTAGATCAAGTTACAGACCAATGGTGGGTCCTGGACAGTGTCCACTTCTCCATCAGGACTTGCCCATGTCATACTTCAAAATTGTTAATGGTATCCTTAGATAGAACTACCCCCAATGCTTGTGATATAATATTTAGACTAGTTTTAAATATATAGGTAGAACACCATTTTGAAATTTGTGCCTGTTTTCCAGAAAATAAAAAGTATTTGGAGTGTTAAATATGACAAAAATACTGTTCACATGCTTTTATTCAGAAGAGTGTACAATAGTCTTAAATTAGAAACTGTGTAATTGAATTTCAGTGTCAGCATTATCATGAAGTTTCAGAAAAAAATTGCAACTGTGAAAATGCTGAAAATTTCTTTTTTTTTTCATGAGAATTCCTTGGATACTTAGGTTCAATAGCTCAACTGATGATAGAAGGAATCATATCCTCTGATCTGTGTGGTGCTTTGATGTTATATATTTCAATGAGACTATCTGGCTTTTCAAATGTAAATGCAAATATCTTATTAACCATTTTAAAGAGATCATCATTTTAAAATAGATTTCTCACAGATAATGAATCTTTTATGCCACACAGCATTTCCTTCAAAATTAGAACCCAGTATTTATATTGTAAGCATAAGAAGTTACCAGCAGACATTTATAGGTAGTAAGGAAATCTGAAAAATATATTAAACACTCCTCTCAGTGGTAATTACCAATATGTTCTTGATATTGGTTATTCATTTTGCGAGCATTTTCATTTAGCAATGGTAGAACAATTGGAAATATACTATTGATTTTTTTATATTGAAAGCATCTTTACTCTTTGTAAGAGTAAATCTCAGATCTTATCATTTCTCCATACAGAGTCTCCATATAAAGTTGTAATGTGAGAGCCCATGATTAAAAAATTATTTCATTTACTTAATTTTTACCAATGACGACTTTTGTATAATTAAGTAGTTAATTTATGTTTGTATTTCATCTAAGTTTATTTCTTTCATTTATAAAAATCAATGTAAAAACATACTATAAAGTAATCCTGTTTGTTTTTTAATTTTTTTATTACTTTTATTTTATTTTTTTACAATCCAGTCATTGTTCTCTTTCTGGTCCATCCCCCAACAATTTCTTATCCCATTCCTCTTCCCTCCTGTCTCCAAGAGGATGATCCCTCCACATCAGGCCTCTCCACTCCTTGGGGCCTCAAGTCTCTCCATGGTTCGAGGGTTAGGCACCTCTTCTCCCACTGAAGCCAGACCAGGAAGTCCTCTGCTGTATATATGTTGGGGGTCTCCAGCTAGCCCATGGATGTTGCCTGGTTGGTGGCTCAGTGTCTGAGAGATCTCAGGAGTCCAAGTTGGTTGAGACTACTGGTCTTCCTATGGGATCACCCTCCCCCTCTACTTCTTCCAGTCTTTATCTAATTCAAGTACTGGGGTCCTCGGCTTCAGTCCAATGTAAGTATCTGCATTAGTCTCAATCAGCTGCTTGTTGAACCTCTCAGAGGACAGTCATACTAGGCTCCTGTCTGTAAGCACATCATAGCATCAGTAATAGTGTCAGGCCTTGGAGCCTCTCCTTGAGATTAATCCCAGGTTGGACCTGTGACTGGACTGCCTTTCCTTCAGTCTCTCCTCCATTTTTGTCCTTGAAATTTTTTAGACAGAAACATTTCTGGGTCAGAGTTTGTGGCAGTGGGATGCAACCCCATCCCTTCACATGATGCCCTGTTTTTCTACTGGACGTAGACTCTGGGAGTTGATCCAACTTTATTCCTGCTTAGATAACCCATATGATGGTATATTCTAATTTTCCTATATTTACTTTGTGTCCAAAGAAATGATTAATGTTGGAGAAAGTTTTATATGCACTGTGAAGAATGGGTACCCTTTACTGCTTGTGTTGAACTTTCTGAGATGTCTATTAGGCCTACTTATAATATCAGTTATATCTCTTGTTTCTGTCATGTGACCTTTTCATGATAACTACTATTTGTTGACTCATTTTTAATAAGAAATATTGTACTTCAATATTCGTGAATCTTCACTGGATTTTAGTATCAAAATTTGTCTTTACTTTCTTATTTAATTCATCTCTCTGATTTTCTTCTCTCAGAGTATATTCATGTTGTCTTTAAACAAAGATATCAGCATTTCTGCCCTCTGCTTGTTAACAAGTTAACAACTAAGTAGTGTCTCTGTGTTAATCTCCATTTAATAGAAAAAAAAAAGCTTCTCTGATAAGGGTTGGTAGAAGCATAATTTATTGGTGCAATGATAAGTTATGAGGAATCAGCTTAACAATTAATATCATATTCTTCCTGGAGCCTATGACTAATCATAGGTTCCTAGACCTAATAACAGTGTCAGGAATTGGTTCTGTCTTATCGAGTGGTCCTTAAGTCCAAGCATCCAATTTGAAATTGGTCATTGACTCCCATGACACCCATACCACTTTTATACCCATGTCCACATCTTGAGAAGCTGGTGTTACTGTGGCTCACATGTAAGTAAGACCAATGGCCATTTTTATCCCCTTCAGGTGCTATACACAACACTTGTTAGCACTTATAGAAGCCAAGTAGCAGAAATTCGGCTTCTAAATTAGTACCAACATGACTTTCATATTCTATCACTCAATTATGTTTTGTCTTCACCAATAGGGTCTGAATGTTCTATGCCAGAGGGTGACGTCCTGGTTAGTATTCCATTCACTTGACCCAAACTAGGATCACCTTGGAAAAGGAATCCTCAAGTGAGAAAATGTATCCATCAGATTGACCAATAGCTACGTCTGTAGACCATATTCTGGTCTGGTGATTGATAAGGGAAGATTAAGTCCACTGTGACTGTGTTATCCCTGTGAAACAGGTACTAAAATGAATATAAAAGATACCTGGGAAATCCAATAATAAGATACCTCAATTAAAATATAGGGTCATTCAGGTGTTTTAGTGGGTAAGAAAATTCACTCAATTCACTCCCATCACATAGAATACTGGTTAAGTTCCTGTGGTTCCATTCCCATGAGATCTGTTGCTCTCTTCTGGCTACTGACAGTACCCCGTGCACATGGTACACATATAAACCAACAGGCCCACTCATATGCACGCTAATAAAAAAATGGAGGATTCTAGTAATAGAATTTCATAAACTTACAACAAAGACATAGGAATAATACAGAAAAATCTAGTATGGCTTGGAGAAAATCATATTAAACAAAAATTATAAAAAAACCTTTTGTTCCTATATGAGACTTGATAATTTTATTACTTTCCAGTTATGGCTTCATTACCTGAGTTGTAGTTTGGGGCTCGATTCTTTAATCATTCCTAATTTAAATTGATCAGGACATTAAGGCTGCCTCATTTCAGTTTTTCTACTTGCAAGATTGTGACTGAGACTCAGTCGTGTACTGTCAGACTGTGTTTGCTAAAGCCAGCAGAATCCAGCGAAGGGAAAAGCAACAGTGCACACAAAGATATAACTTCCCTAGGAGCTAGTTTGGTTTGTATCCTATATTATCTTAGCCTGTATTCAGTTGCCTTTTTACCATTCTTCAGTGTGGTACTCCAAACTTAGGTTTGCATCAGTTCTTCTGGAACGCAATGCTTGACAAAAGGGAAAGTGGAAGCTTAGAAAATGGGCTTAGTGTCATTAGAAAACTGAAGCTGTTCTTGACAATGTAAACATTAATTCATCCATAGAAACTGGAATAAACTGTAAAACCATTAAATGTATGTGTGTGTGTGTGTGTGTGTGTGTGTGAAAGAGGGAGAGAGAGAGAAAGAGAGAGAGAGAGAGAGAGAGAGAGAGAGAGAGAGAGAGAGAGAGAGAGAGAGAGAGAGAAAGAGAGAGAGAGAGAGAGCTGTGCACAGGTGCTCACAGATACCAGAAGGGTAACATTGGATCTACTTGGAACTGGATTTCAAGGTGATTTGCTGAGACCTGTCTCACTGAACTAAGGACTTTGAAAGAGCTGGAAGTATGACTAACCACTGAGTCATCTTTTTGGCACTGAATCTGAATCCTCCACTTGATTTTTTGTGACATCCAAGTATAGAAAGATATATTTTATATCTCTCCAGAAAGTCATGCTAAATGACTCTCATGATATACTATATCATGAAGAACTCTTCTCTTCCAGGTTTTGGGCACTGCAGTTAGTAAGTGAGAAAGACCTATGTAGGCTTTTGTTATTTTGGTCCCCTTTGAAATACCTGGAAAGATTTGAAAATATTTTATCAAAATTAGTAATAATAACATAGGAGGCTAAGAAAAAATATTAAGTGTAGGTATAATGTATGCAGGAATAATAATAATAATAATAACCATTGTTTCTACAAGAGTGACAGACATTACATATTCATTCATTAAAGATATCCATTCATCAGAATTCCTGTATGTTTATGATCCTATGTGAGATGGGTTGAGACCACTCAAAGATTATTGCCTGAAAAGCCAACTCAACTAATGTTCAGTATGCTTAGTATACTTTGGAAATTATCTGGAACTTAGGACAAATGAATTCTGAAATCTGTCAACACTATTTAACAATTTTTGTTTCACTTTACTCAAGGGCAATAGTTATTGCTTTGGAAACATGGGTGAGAATGTGGTTTATGAGTTTAGGAAATGATGATAAAATGGTTTTCTTTACAATGTTATTTCTTAATAATTAGTTATTTTATTTCTTTACATTTCCTATGTTGTCCCCCTTCCTAGGATCCCCTTTGCAACCCCTCATATCATTCCACTTCCTCTTTGTCTTTCAGAGGGTGCCTCCCCACCCACCACCCACTCCCACCTCACCCTTCTAGCATCACCCTCCACAGGACCAAGGGCCCCCTCCTATTGATACTAGATAAGGCAATCCTCTGCTAGGAACTGGAGCCATGGACTCATCCATGTATACACTTTGGTTGGTGGTTTGACTAAGACAGATACAGATACTCACAGCCAACCAATACTGAGCTT
The DNA here is from genome assembly GCF_021556685.1 of Rattus norvegicus. Classification (NCBI taxonomy): domain Eukaryota; kingdom Metazoa; phylum Chordata; class Mammalia; order Rodentia; family Muridae; genus Rattus; species Rattus norvegicus. The sequence continues at coordinate 82,363,640 of NC_141543.1, forward strand.
GGGAACCCCAGTAGAAGAGTTGGGAAGAGGACTGAAGGAGCTGAAGAGAACTGCCACCCCACAGGAAGAACAACTATGATATTTTCAAGGGAACCACTGTTAAAGATGGCATGCATATAATCTGCTAAATATGTTTCTCAGCCAGAATACTTTATTTATTGTGGTATCATCAGGCCTGTATATGCACGGCAGACTTTGGATAGTATCCTGTAACCCATGATATGATGTGATACGACAGCGACTTCATGTAGATAACCTTTCATGCTGTCTGAGCATACCACTGTCTTCCTAAAACAATTTCAGTAAGACAGCCACCTTTTATTCATTCATAGTACAAGAGGTGTAAATTCTTTCTCTTCCATGTGGCCATTTTATATACTGTAGTCTCCCATAAACAGGCAGAAGAATCCAGCTAAGAATAGACACTTGGAAAAGACGATCTACAGGGCGGATGATCACTACAGCATGTGCTAATTACTCTTTCCTGTGCAATGTTCCCGATGATGCAGGAGATACATAGAGAGGGATGTCCAGCCTTCAAGCACAGTCAAGCTTTATCTTTGACAGCTACAGCTTTAGACACTTCTCAGATTTACAGGTTCATTCTTACCTCTACTAGTTTTTATTTTTTTTCTTTAAAGCCACTTTTCAAGGCCTTTCCAAATGTTCTTCACTGTAGTTGCTTAAGCTGGCTTTTCTATTTTCATCTCAGCAGTTTCTAAGTCCTCGGTGATACTGTATTTAATTTATAAAATCCTTTCCAGAAACAGCGGGATTCAAGAGAGCTAGTAGCCCATTGAAAAGTGGAAAGAAATAGCTCCAGGGAATACAAACTGCCCCCCTTAGAAGGCAGTGACAATATGTTAACAATTGTGCAAACTATTTTTTCTTTTATAAATGCAGTGAGAGTTTACATTATAAACATCTCAGAAAATGGAGAGAAATTATAATTTTACACCTCTGACACTTGTCTTAGGATAACAATTTTCTCCATCATTTTATCCTAATACTCATAGCACCCATCCAGTATTGCATACTGCTCCACTTAAGAATACATAAGCATTTTCTATGATGCAGTACACTCCTTAGTGCACAACTCTAATGACTAGAAACTACTCTAGTAGGTTCTTTAATTATTCTTTTTCCTGTTGCATATATAATTTATCATCTCTTGCTGTTTGTAAATTCTTCTGTGATGCACATGTGATACATAACATTTTCCCCAGTATTTTGAATTCTATGTGATAGTTTCCCTTAAATAAAATTACTGGATATGTAGGAATGAACACTTTTAAAATTTTATATTTATTACTAAATTTCTTTTTTAAAGATACTACTAATGCATAGTACAAAATCTATGCATAAAATTTAGTTGTCTTAGGGCAAACATATGATGTAGAAAACTCACAACGATGCTACTTTATTTATTTCTGCATTCCTAGCTCATATTGACACTATACAATAGGGGATAATTAGGATGGCAGCATTGGAGCTCATAATTTGATTTGTTTCCATTTAAGTCTATAAATACATTTAAGGTAAACACTTAATTATTCCTTCCTACGTGCACCGTTCTACGCATTGGAGAAGGGTGTTTCAGTGAGTACAGAAGAAATGCTTTTTGCTCCCCTTTCAGCCTGTATTGATCGTCTTTGAGTTGACCTGGATGGGTTACTCCCAGCAAGCTTTGTTCTGCTACAACTCAGCTCTCCAGTGATAAGTTGTGGGAATAGATTTCTCATTGATCATCACCATCAGATTCCTTCCTGCACAACTTTGAACCCAGACTCAGAAACTCTGAGTCTGTTTTTTTGTTTTTTGAAGTTGGGATTTCAGAAAAGCAGAAGAATTGAACTAGTACTTTAGAGGTCCTGCAAGGTGGTGAGCAGTAGCAGAAAGAAACAAAAAGTGGGTTGTGTAAAAAGAAACAGATTAACACGATTGGTTGGTGAGTAAAGATGGTTGCAGTCAAGCCTAAGAACCTGAGTTTGATCCTTGGAAGTTACATGGATAACAAGAACTCAGGACATCATAAAACTGCAAAGCTTCTGTAAGGTAAGGACACTGTCATAGGACAAAATGGCAACCAACAGATTGGGAAAAGATCTTTAACAATCCTACATCTGATAGAGGGATAATATCCAAAATATACAATGAACTCAAGAAATTAGACTACAGAGAGCCAAATAACCCTATTAAAAATTGGGGTACATTCAAAGAGTTAGACAGAACAATTTGCAAATTCATCTGGAATAACAAAAAACCCAGGATAGCTAAAGCTATCCTCAACAATAAAAGAACTTCAGGGGGAATCACTATCCCTGAACTCAAGCAGTATTACAGAGCAATAGTGATAAAAACTGCATGGTATTGGTACAGAGACAGACAGATAGACCAATGGAATAGAATTGAAGACCCAGAAATGAACCCACACACCTATGGTCACTTGATTTTTGACAAAGGAGCCAAAACCATCCAATGGAAAAAAGATAGCATTTTCAGCAAATGGTGCTGGTTCAACTGGAGGGCAACATGTAGAAGAATGCAGATCGATCCATGCTTATCACCCTGTACAAAGCTTAAGTCCAAGTGGATCAAGGACCTCCACATCAAACCAGACACACTCAAACTAATAGAAGAAAAACTAGGGAAGCATCTGGAACACATGGGCACTGGAAAAAATTTCCTGAACAAAACACCAATGGCTCATGCTCTAAGATCAAGAATCGACAAATGGGATCTCATAAAACTGCAAAGGTTCTGTAAGGCAAAGGACACTGTGGTTAGGACAAAACGGCAACCAACAGATTGGGAAAAGATCTTTACCAATCCTACAACAGATAGAGGCCTTATATCCAAAATATACAAAGAACTCAAGAAGTTAGACCGCAGGGAGACAAATAACCCTATTAAAAAATGGGGTTCAGAGCTAAACAAAGAATTCACAGCTGAGGAATGCCGAATGGCTGAGAAACACCTAAAGAAATGTTCAACATCTTTAGTCATAAGGGAAATGCAAATCAAAACAACCCTGAGATTTCACCTCACACCAGTGCGGTTGGCTAAGATCAAAAACTCAGGTGACAGCAGATGCTGGCGAGGATGTGGAGAAAGAGGAACACTCCTCCATTGTTGGTGGGATTGCAGACTGGTAAAACCATTCTGGAAATCAGTCTGGAGGTTCCTCAGAAAATTGGACATTGAACTGCCTGAGGATCCAGCTATACCTCTCTTGGGCATATACCCAAAAGATGCCTCAACATATAAAAGAGACACGTGCTCCACTATGTTCATCGCAGCCTTATTTATAATAGCCAGAAAATGGAAAGAACCCAGATGCCCTTCAACAGAGGAATGGATACAGAAAATGTGGTACATCTACACAATGGAATATTACTCAGCTATCAAAAACAACGAGTTTATGAAATTTGTAGGCAAATGGTTGGAACTGGAAAATATCATCCTGAGTGAGCTAACCCAATCACAGAAAGACATACATGGTATGCACTCATTGATAAGTGGCTATTAGCCCAAATGCTTGAATTACCCTAGATCCCTAGAACAAACGAAACTCAAGACGGATGATCAAAATGTGAGTGCTTCACTCCTTCTTTAAATGAGGAAAAAGAATACCCTTGGCAGGGAAAGGAGAGGCAAAGATTAAAACAGAGACTGAAGGAACACCCATTCAGAGCCTGCCCCACATGTGGCCCATACATATACAGCTACCCAATTAGACAAGATGGATGAAGCAAAGAAGTGCAGACCGACAGGAGCCGGATGTAGAGCGCTCCTGAGAGACACAGCCAGAATACAGCAAATATAGAGGCGAATGCCAGCAGCAAACCACTGAACTGAGAATAGGTCCCCTATTGAAGGAATCAGAGAAAGAACTGGAAGAGCTTGAAGGGGCTCGAGACCCCAAAAGTACAGCAATGCCAAGCAACCAGAGCTTCCAGGGACTAAGCCACTACCTAAAGACTATACATGGACTGACCCTGGACTCTGACCCCATAGGTAGCAATGAATATCCTAGTAAGAGCACCAGTGGAAGGGGAAGCCCTGGGTCCTGCTAAGACTGAACCCCCAGTGAACTAGTCTATGGGGGGAGGGCGGCAATGGGGGGAGGGTTGGGAGGGGAACACCCATAAGGAAGGGGAGGGGGGAGGGGGATGTTTGCCCGGAAACCGGGAAAGGGAATAACACTCGAAATGTATATAAGAAATACTCAAGTTAATAATAATAAAAAAAAATTGGGGTACAGCTATTCCTCAGCTGAGGATTATTGGATGGCTGAGAAATATGTAAATAAATGCTCAACATCCTTAGTCATCAGGGAAATGCAAATCAAAACAACCCTGAGATTTCACCTCACACCAGTGAGAGTGGCTAAGATCAAAAACTCAGGTGATTGCAGATGCTGGCGAGGATGCAGAGAAAGAGGAACACTCCTCCATTGTTGGTGAGGTTGCAGACTGGTACAACCATTCTGGAAATCAGACTGGAGGTTCCTCAGAAAATTGGACATTGAACTGCCTGAGGATCCAGCTGTACCTCTCTTGGGCATATACCCAAAAGATTCCCCAACATATAAAAAAGACACGTGCTCCACTATGTTCATCGCAGCCTTATTTATAATAGCCAGAAGCTGGAAAGAACCCAGATGCCCTTCAACAGAAGAATGGACACAGAAAATTTGGTACATCTCCACAATGGAGTACTACTCAGCTATGAAAAACAATGACTTCATGAAATTCATAGGCAAATGGATTGAACTAGAAAATATCATCCTGACTGAGGTAACCTAATCACAGAAAAACACACATGGTATGCACTCACTGATAAGTGGATATTAGCCCAAAAGCTCAAATTACCCAAGATATATTCCACAGATCACATGAAGCTCAAGAAGAATGATGACCAAAGTGCAGATGCTTCACTCCTTTTTAAAAGGGGAAACAAAAATATTCATAGTAGGGGATATGGAGGCAATGTTTGGAGCAGAAACTGAAGGAATAGCCATTCAAAGCCTGCCCTATATGGGTATACAGCCCATATATATATATACAGCCACCAAAACTAGCTAAGGTTGATGAAACTAAACAGTGCATGCTGACAGGAGCCGGATATAGATGTCTCCTGAGAGAAACAGCCAGAGCATGTCAAATACAGAGATGAATGCTAGCAGCAAATCATTGAATTGAGAACAGGAACCCCGTTGGCAGAATGAGAGAAAGGATTGAAAGAGCTGAAGGAGCTTGCAATTCCATAAGAGCAACACTGCCAACCAACCAGAGCTTCCAATGTCTAAAGCACAACCAGAGACTAAACATGGACTGACCTATGGCTCCAGCTGCATATGTAGCAGAGAATGGTCTGGTTGGACACCAATGGAAGGAGAAGCCCTTGTTCTTGCCAAGGCTTGACCCCTCCCCCAGTTTAGGAGATGTTGGGGGCTCGGGAAGGGGGGTGGATGGGGATGTTATCACTCTTATATAAGAACAAGAGGGGGATGGGATAGGGGACTTATATCCAGGAAACCGGGAAAGGGAATAACATTGGAAATGTAAATAAAAAAATCCAATAAAAGAAAAAAATTAAGAAAAAAGAGAACTGGATCTTGCAATAGATCATGTGACTATGAAAACTGCACACACATACATGTATACACACAAACACACATATAAATACACAAATAAACACATGCACATGAACACACAAATACACAAACATATACACATGAACATGGCCACATGCATAAACACACACACATGCATACATACTATAAATAACAAGTGTGAAAAAAAGATGTATAGACTTACTAAGACTGGGAAAGTAGATTAAACCTTTTCTACTCTCTTTGACCTAATTTCCATATTTGATACCTGCTATTACCAGGGACCCATATTGTTCTCCTGCTATATGACAGTGGTGAGTTAACAAATTTCTTTCTATTTGAAATGTTCATTATTATTTGTGACTAAATGGGCTTAGACTCAGACAGAGAGATAACAAACAGAATAACAGATGGTATCTTTCCTGAGCCTACTAGCCTCTCCCTCCCCCCAGTCATACTTCTCAGCCCCTGTTACAAATTTCTGCCAAAAGCTGATGATTGACACATGTTCCCTTGACTCCTGAAGAAGAACAAGCATCCTGCTCTTGGCTACACTGATAGATTGGAGCTGGACTAAACTTTCAGCTCCTGAGCCAAACTGTGAATGCCCCAGTTTTTGGCTGCACCAAGAGAACATTCCACCCTCATTTGCAAGTCTCCTAAAAACTGTTAACATGAAGAATCACAGAGTGCTAGGGCAAGTTTGGCTTTTGAGAAGTATCATCTGCCCTCTTCAAAGAAGCAACCAGTCAGCCCCACTGGCTAGGGTTCTGGTCAGGCATTCACAATGCACTTACACTGTAGTATAAACTTCTGAATGTGCAGAAAACAAAGACTTTCATAGAAGTCCCTGTGCACACACAGAATTGAGGTTTATGACAGGAGCTCCCTTAAGCCTGTTGCTAACACGTTCAGGGTGTCTTGGGTCCACTTCTAAGAAGATGCTTCCAGAGGAATTCTGAAGCTAGGGTTATCAGGGTCAGGATGTAGATAATGTCTATGTCCTCTCTCCGAGCATCCAGGCTGTTGGGTTTTTGCAGTTGCTATATAGTTACAGATTCTGGGATGCATGGTACACTTCACGACTCCCTGAGGGTCGAGATAAGGCTGGAACTTGCTATAAAATTTAACCAAGCCTGGCTTATTTTTCTATTCTCTCTGGTTTCTCTCACTCCCTTATTAGTGTCTTCTAAGATCACTCACTTTATAAATCTCTCATTTCCCCCAAATCCTCATCTTCATGACTTCAGGTTTGTATCTTGTGTAATGAAATATGAGACAATGTCCTATCTCCCAGAAGCTGGAGAAAGAACAGATACCTATATATAATACAGTAAATGAACTCTTGTGTTGCTAGCATGCTGAAGCAGTTGACAGCTAGGTAAATATGCTGTATTAAGGACAGCTCAGCCTTCTTACTAAGAAATAAATTCAATGTCATATATTTGGGTTGCATTGAAATGGTTATTTGCTTTGGAATCCAGAGTAATGTCTGATAAAGTAATATCCTAGGTTATGGTTCAAACCACAGGTGAGCAATTTTTGGCATGGCAACATAATGTTTTTATCTACAAATATGTTGGGCCACATACATAGGTACTTACATGGAATACATGTTGGTTCATAGGCTACAAGTTGGGCATGGCTACATTAAACTATGGCAGAGTCATTATAATAGTACCCATTGCTATTGGTGAAAATATATTAGCAAGTCACCAAAGACCAGTGTACGTTATTAACTTTGTATCAGAGCACTGAACCTTTAATGCTCCATTCTCTTTTGTTATCTTAATTTAGCATTCAAAATTATTTTTCAAAAGTCACATAGTTTTAGAAGGGGAAATAAAATAGTCATAGGAAGCAGAAGTAGTGAGTTCACTGGGTGAAAAGAGGGAGATGGGGCATCGTGAAGTGTGGGGAAAGGTAGAAGAGAAGGCCAGAGGGTCAGGAAGATGAATAGAAATCTGAATCTGCCAGTGCGTGGTGGAGGAGGGACATCTCTAGGAAGTACCGTAGACCTGGGATGGGGTAGGCTTCCAGAAGTAAATGCCTGTGACCTTAGCCAAAGCACATAGCAGTGGAGATATGAAACCTGCAGTGGTCATCTCCATCTCCTGTAGCTAGGCAGTAGAGGGATAAGGTCACCAAGCCACCTATAAACCTTTCAACCCAAAGTTTGTCTCATCTAAAAGAAAAGCAATGTCAAAGATGGAGCCGAGTCTAAAGTAAAGGCCAACCGATAACCTGCTCAACTTGAAACCCATCCCATGGTTAAGCACCAATCCCTAGTACTTTTCATGGTATTTTGTTATGCTTGCTAACAAGAGCCAAACATAACTGTCTTTGAGAGGCTCTACATAACAGCAGACTGAAACAGATACTGAAACACATAGAAGAGTTGATAAACAGGAAGGATTGAAGACCCTGAAGGGGATAGGAACTCAACTGGAAAACTAAAAGAGTTAATTAACCTGGACCCCTAGAAGCTCTCAGGAACTGAGCCAGCTATAGAACATAGGTCTTAGTTAGAGTTTTACTGCTCTGAACAGATACCAAAATCAAGGCAAGTCTTAATAAATGATTCCATTTAACTGGGGCTGGCTTACAAATTCAAAGGTTCAGTCCATTATCATCAAGGCAGGAACATGGCAACATCCAGGCAGGCATGGTACAAGAGGAGTAGAGTTCTACATCTTCATCTGAAGGCTGTCAGCAGAATACTTGCTTCCAGGCTGTTAGGATGAGGGCCTTGAAGCCTACACCCACAGTACCATGCCTAGTCTAAAAGGGCCACACCTACTTCAACAGGACTACACTTCCAAATAACACTACTCTCTGGGCCAAGCATATACAAACCATCACATTCCATTCCTAGCCCCTATGGGCTTCTTTAAACATATTAGTCTATGAAAGCCATATCCAGCCATAGCACAATAAAAATATATTTAGTCCGACTTCCAAAGTCCCCATAGTCTATGGCAGTTTCAATAATATTAAAAGTCCAAAGTTTGAGTGTAGAGAGATGGCTCAGAAGTTAAGAGCACTGATTGTTCTTCCAGAGTCCTGAGTTCAATTTCCAGAAATCGCATAGTGGCTCACAATCATTGGTAATGGGATCTGATACCCTCTTCTGGTGTGTCTGAAGACAGCGACACTGTACTCACATAAAATAAATAAATCTTTTTAAAAATGTTCAAAGTTCAAGGTCTCTTTTGAAATTCATCTAATCACTGAACTGGAATATCCTAAACAAGACAGGAAATGAGCTGGTCAAACTCCAAATTCTGCATCTCCATGTCTGATGTCAAAGTGGCCTTCAGACCTCCAACTTCACTTTCATCTTTGTTGACTGTAACAAACTTCTTTCTCTTGGGGTGGTACCACTCCCTATTAATAGCATCCCTCAGGAGATATCCTAAGACGTTTGCATCTCAAAAACCTTGGGGTCTCCAAGACAGTTTCAATGTTACAGCTTCTTCTTTCAATGTCTGGGATCCACACATGATCTTCTGGCTTTTTCCAAAGGACTAGGGTCTCTTTTCTAGCTTTGCCATGTGTAGCACTCTATGCTCAGGTTTATTCACTCCACTGCTGCTGCTGTCCTTTGTGATCCTCCAACAGTACTGGCATCTCCAATATGCTGGGGTCTTCCGCTGCAACTAGGGTTCACCAATAGCTTCTCATAGGCTCACTTCATGGTGCCAAGCCTCAGACCCTTTGCTTAACCTCTTCATGCCTTCAAAGTCAGTACCACCTGGGTGACTCTTACACATTTCCAAGTACAGCTGCTGCAGGAGGTACAACCTTGGTTGTCTCTGAAACACAGCTTCTTTGTGCTCTGAGAAAATGCTTCGCAAAAGATTTTACTTCAGTGTCTCTCCTTAATCACCACTAATTGGTTAGGTCCAGGTAAACAGCATCAATTGTTCCAGTAGTCCCTCCTATTCTGGACTCTAAAGCCAGAGCCACATGGCTGAAGCTGCTAATTTCTGCTGCTTGCAGGAGCTGAAACATGGTCCCCTTTTTCTATTACCTTATCACTAGCTTCTTTTCCAACTCCTTCACTGCCTAAGGTTGGCTGTCCTGGATCTTGCTCTGTAGATTGACCTTGAACTCAGCTCTGTTTGACTGTCTCCTTGGTTTAAAGGTATGTACCACCATGTCTAGATTTAAGCTTTTCTTCACCTAGAACTTGCTTTGTCTCAGCCTGGCCTTGAACTCAGAGATCTGCTTGACTTTATCTCCTGGGAGTAGATATGTGGACTCTCATGCTTGAATCTATACTTAGCTGAGTAGGATTTTACCCAAAGTCTCACTCTCTTAATTTGTTATCTCCTTGAACACAGAATTCAGCTCCATTATACTTTCTAGTACTTCTTTAACACTTCAACTATATATTTTATATATTTTTTTCCTTTCTCAGCTTGCTTTGCTTATTTAAAATGCTCTTCATGAGACTTAACCAGAGAACAAAGGCTATGATGGGCATTTCTGAGACTTCCTTTGTCAATGCAGTTAATATCTTTTTAGCTTAGACTCTGGTAGACTCTTCAGGCACAGGCAAAAAGCAGCCACCTTCTTCACCAAAATACCACAGAAAGTCTCTAGGCCATATTCTGAAATTCTTCTCCACTGAAACCTCTGGGGCCAAAGGTCGGTTCAAATCACATTCAGCAACAAAGTCTTCCATATTCCTAGAAGGATAGCCCATCATGCGTAACTTAACACATTCCACTGCTTTCCAAAGTCCCACAATCCACATTTCTCCAGACAAAAGCATGGGCAGGCCTATCACAGCAATATCACCAGTCCTGGTATCAACTTTTGTCATAGTTGGGATTATACTGCTCTGAACAGACACCAAAACCAAAAAAAAAAAAAAAAAATCTTATAAACGACAACATTTAATTGGGGCTGGCTTACAGGTTAAAAGGTTCAGTCCATTATCAAAGCAGGAACATGGCAGCACCCAGGCAGACATGGTGTAGGAGGAGTTAAGAGTTCTGCACCTTTATCTGAAGTCTGTGAGCAATATACTCTCTTCCAGGCAGCTAGGATGAGTGTTTTAGAGTCCACACCCACAGTACCAATGACTACTCCAAAAGAGCCACACCTTTTCCAACAGGGCCACACCTTCTAATGATGCCACTTTCTGAGCCAAATAAAAACCATCATAACACAAGGGGCAGGACCAAGCCAGGGTCCTGCACATATGTAGCAGAGGTGCAAGTATAGCTCTGACTCCATGTGGGTCCTCCAACAGCTAGGTCTGAGGCTGTTCATAAAGCTGTTGCCTGTTTGTGGAATCGATTTATCTAACTGTCTGGCTTCAGTGGGAAAGGATGTGTCTAATCCTGCAGAGACTTGATATGGTAGAGTGGTAAGGGAACACCCAGGAGGGTCACCACTCTCTTAGAAGAGAAGGGGATGGGGGAAGGGGGTGGAACTCTGTGAGGGGGTCTGAGATCAGTGGGCAGCGTTTGAGATGTAAATTAAAAAGAAAAGTCACAGTTTGTAAGAGAGAAGCAACCAAAGCTACATAGTTTGAATTCAAGCTTTTGGATGGTTTTTGTAAATCCTGGAACTAGAAAATTTATTTTCTAGCTTAGTGACTATATCATAAGTAATTACTTTATCAAGATAGATCTTGTGTGAAGGTCTCAAGGTCACACATAAAGGGGGCTTGTTCCAAGCCTTGAGATAGCTTAATGAATATATCATTATAAAAGGTATCATATTTTATTACTTTCATTGCATATGGGGGCTGGCTTTATTGCTTAAAGGTTTAAACAACAAGCCATTTCATGTTTTTCTATGGATACTTTATTATTTTAATAAGCAATTTTCTGTAATGGGGAGAGTTAGAAGACACATTTCTTATTTAATCCTGCTCAGTCACTGGCATTTAGTAGTCATGGGTTTCTCCTTTTCCTCTTTATAACAAGGCACAGTGGTTTTCAAAGCATGTATTCTGTTTAATCTTGTAAATGACTGTCCTAGCACTTCCCACCGTCACTGAAATACTGGCTCAACCTTACCTAGTCTTAGGAGTGTACTCAATCTAGAAGGTTTCTAGAGATATCTGAATTTTAACAAGCTTTCAAACTTTCTAGCTGAGTCTTTACTTTCCAAGCTTTAAGATCTGTGAATAGCTATAACGTTTCATGAAAATATGTCTCTGCTGGAGAGCGCAAGCCCTCACCCACATTAAGCGAGGGTGATACTTTAAGCCAGGAGCCTATTTGCTCTTCAAATCTTTCCCTGCTTTATTCTCCTAAGCACAGACCCAGTCTCGCTCCCCATGCGTCTTCCACCACTTAATTCCTATTCCACCTCTGGGCTATCATTTTGAAATATATAGTATCGGAAAAAAAAAAAGAAGTCTCAAGAGAAGATATGATCCCTCAACATATTTTATGGGTGAATCTACAGGAGAAGGAAATAAAAAATTTTAAAAGCCCTAGATTTAATGAAAATGGGAACAAATCATACTGCAATGTAGTTCCAGGTATGAGCTACAAGCACATTAAGGAATGCAGAAGTATGTGTGCTTTATTTCCTAATGCCCTGAGCACGTAGTGATTTAAAATAGTCATTAAAGATTATGAAAATGTGCAGAATTAATGTGCAGTGATTTTCCTTTGGATGAATCTTTTTTTAAAATTTTCTTTTTTAATTTTTTACTTCACCGCCCTCTGTCTCTTTTTGCCTTTATTCCCACTTGATCAGTTGTTCTGAGTTTAGAAATAATAAAGGCAACTTATGCGACCCCCTCAATGGTCAAGTTTGAAGTGGTAATGGAAACCACAGGATAGAGCAAAAAGAAAAGGGGATAGGGAGCTTGTGGAGGGGAAACTGGAATGTAATGTAGTTAATATAAATTTATTTGTAATGTAATACAAATGAGATGTAAATAAATAAACTAACTCCCCCCCCCAAAATAAAAGTTCACATCCAACTCTGTGGAATACTAGTTATTTTTACCATGCTAAGTAATTTTCCTTTCTGTTTTTCAAAGTTAAGTGCTATCAACCCCACCAATTACTTTCTTCATATCCTAAGTTGTATCTAGTGTGATATTGATCAGAAAGCATGGGAGATTCATAGGCCAATACCAGGATGACAAAGCACAAACATCTCTAAATATTAAAGAGTTTTACAGAATGGTGACAATTTAATTAGCGATAATTCTAGATAATGCTTTTTTGCAGAGTATATTTACATATTTAGATATGCATTTCACTTATGTGTACAGTTCAGTTGGAAGGGTGCCTGTTGATCATGTACAAAGCACTAGGTTGGAAACCCAGAACATTATGCATTTAACTAGTGTTGCATGCTTTGAAGATCAATGCTTGGAAAGTGGAGGCTGGAGACCCCCCAAGTTAAAACAAATTCAAGACCATTCTTAACTACATGCTTACTGTCCAAAGCAACAAATAAACAAATTTTAATTAAATAAGGAAAAGGGCTACATTTCATTTCATAGTCATCTACTGTCACTTCCTCAGATTGTTTTTGTCATCATTTATTTATGTGTGTGACAAGTAGTTGTTATGCCACTTTGAGCCATGAAGCTAATCTCCCATTACACATATGTGCTGGATCTTTTCTTTTTCTTTAAAATATAATTATAGCATCTATCCCTTTCTTTTCCTCCCTTTCACCCCTGCTGTGTCTGCTTTCCTCCCAAATTCACTGCCACATTTTTTAACCATTGTTGATAGGTATGCCTACAAACAATGAACATACACATGCAACCTGGTGATTCAGTTCAGAGTTGCCTGCATGTGTATGTTTCTAGAACTTACTACTGAGTAGTGTATAATTTGTCTGGAGGCTCGCCCTTTGGGAAGACCAACTCTCCCTCTCCCAGCAGTTATTAATTGCTTATAGTTCCTCATTTAAGAGTGGGATTATGTGAGATTCCCTCTGTCTAAATTGAGATGTCAACTGTTGTTGGAATTGTCTGTTTAGTTAAGACAGCTATGTTAAAATTTCAGGGGTATACCTTCCTTATCAGAGCTAGAAGCCACAATGTTACAGGAGACTTCCTGGTCCTTCTCTCTTTCCTCCTTCTTTCTCTTTGTCCTAATGTCTCTGAGCCTTGAATGCAGGATCTAGGTTGCAGATATATCAAATATATCTACAGGCACCCGGCTGTCAGGTGTCTTATGAATTTTGGGTAGTTGTGGCTTTCCGAAATGCTCTCCTTCTGATGCAACAAGCAGCTGCTTTGATGACAGGTGGATGGGCACACAGATACATATTTAGAAGGAGGAGGTTAGAAATTTTACTGGTTCAGGAAAGCTGGGAATATGCTTCTGGAAACAGGGACAAATGGTTCACAATTCTAGTCATTACAGAAGAAAATGGAGGACGATAGAGGGAGAGGAGAGAATATCTTTTGGGTGTTGGAGAGTCACCTCATTTTAGCAAAGCATCTGACATGCAATATGTGAGGATTTGAGTTTGGTTTGTCAGCACCCATGTGAAAAGCTTGGTAATCTATCGGTCATTCTAGCATTCCTATAGTGAGATGGTAGGTGGAGACAGTTATCCCTAGAAGAAGGATGGGCTAGTGATGTGGCATGTGCAATCATGAAGAGACTGTGACTAAAATAAAGATATGTAGTTAAGATTGTTTTTTCATTTCTATGTATGTGCCATGGCATGTGTGTACCTATATTATTCACATATGAACACACAGGTGCACAAACGAGAAGAATTAATATGGCTTGAAAGTAAAAGGACAGTTTTATTAAATATCATTCATTAACTATATTTAATTAAAAACCTGACCTTAAGAATTCACTGTCGCCTCTAGTGTGTGTGTGTGTGTGTGTGTGTGCGCGCGCGCGCTCACAAGAATGTAAAGAAAGGCCAAAATATAAACTCAAATGTCATTCATTAGGTACTTCCCACCTTGAGTTTTGAGTCAGGGTCTCTCATTTGTGTGGGGTTGGGCCAGAATGCTATAGAGCGGCCAGTAAGGTCAGAGGTCTTACCTGTTATTTGCTTTAGCACTGGTTTTACAAATGTGGGCCAGTCTGACCACATTTGTTTTGAATGTGAATTCTTTCACTTGCAAGAGACAGTCTTTACTGACTGAGCCATTTCCCCAATCTCCTTCAGAATGTTTTTAAAGTCAAGCCTGCGAAATGTTGGATTTCCAGCAAATTCTACTTATACCATTCCTAACACTTAGATCAATCAAATATTTTTCACTAGTTATTCTAAATTTCCCAAGAATATAAAAGATTACAACTCCTCCCAACAGAGGAAGGAATGTCAATTTTAATAGTGTCAATAAATGCAATGAGAATTTTGGAGAAATCTATTAGACAGCCCTTGACTGGAAAATGCTAATGCAGGGTTGTTTGCAGATCCTTAAGGTTGTTTCACAAAAGATGAAAAAAAGTCAATTATTTAATGAAGCTGTAGTACGAAGTTTCAATGAAAGTTTGACAGTCTGTTGTCCCCTCTCTTACCAGTAAGATATTACACTCCTTTTTAAAATTACACTTACATATCATTTGTCAGGACATAAAATTAGATGGAAAGGCCATAGCTTAAAGTCAACCTAAAATATGGAGCATAGGATTTGTAATTTAAAAAGGCAAGTGGGAAAGTGAATATTGAGAATCGTTTATTAGTTTCAATAGTTATTTACCCTAATACTTAGCCTGGGGATGGCCCTAATAGAGAATGTTAACATTTATGCGTTGAGTCATTGCAAATAAAGAGGTGGCTAACTTCATTCAGCATGGGACAGGCCACTTGTCAGTGACCAGCGACACCAAGATCAAGAATGCAGACAACATCCCTGCAGCACAAAAATGCTTTAGAAGCTGATTACCTTCCGACTGCTGCTCTGATTGATTGTGGCCCTGTACTGCTGAGTCACATACCTGTCTCTGGACTCAAGCTCTCTTTTCTATCATCTTATCAAGGTTTTATGGCCAAACTTCCAATGTTCTTACTTTTACAAAACTTCTTCTGTTTTGGAATCAGCTTTAACCATTTTCAGTGATGGATTTCCCTATTAGTCATGACACTCCGGACTCCTCACTTTCAACAAGAGACATTTTATGTATTGACTGCAGGCAACCAAAGAGAAGGATACTTGTTTTGCAGTTTAGCTATATTTTTTTTCCGTAGCTGTCTGACCATCCAAGATGTGTAAGATTGTTTTTTTCTGGGCTAATTATTCAGACTCCATCACTTTTTAAAAGTTTGGGGGTCAACAATCAAAAAAAATGCTGACACTATGCTGATACCACATTAAGAACGTTATTTTTAAAACCCCACTAGTTAAGAGATAAATAAGATTTACTTGAAGGTACAATGATTTTCCTGCTAGCATTGCATAGGTAAGTATAGTAACTGTAACCACTGCATGTTTAATCCTTACCCTAAGGCTTACAGACATTTCTTTCTCCCTTTCATAATCTACTCTTGGAGAAAGATATTTATATTGCTTTGGATACTTATGTATTCACCCTTACGAGGTGACATGTTTTAAAAATACATTTTAATCTGCACATTTAACAACCCCCAAACACTTCTTTGTCCTTCCTGAAAAGCCACTACAATAGAGGCAGGAGAACAGCATCCATCAAACAAGTAGGATTTTTGCATATGAAATGATTCAGGAACCAGCAAGTGTAAGTCTTACAGATGATGAATATCTGAGACTGTTTATAAGGCTGAAATGTGGGATTTAGTCTTCACTCTGTGACCAGAGAATTCCATCAGTGAAGAAGTAATGGTTAGATTATAAAACAAAGCAGGCAGGTGCTATCACTAGAGGAATGATGTGGAAAGACTACAGAGTAGCACTGGAATGACACGTAAACCTTTGACATGGGTGTTCTTTGCTTGGCACCAACAGTGGCTTATGGTGAATGTGGCTTCAGTGGATGTGTTTAATGCTGGCGATCTCTTTCTTGGGGAGGGAAAATTGACATTACCTTAATATTTGCACGTCTGTTTCTCTCATGCTGTGCTGAGAGGTAATAGAGGTCATCTTTCCTACTATTTTTGTCCAAATTTTTGAAAACATCAAAAGTCCTATTTAAGAACTAGAATTGAGACATAAAGAAGTGAACATAGGAAGACAGGCATTCAACAGCACTTAGACTCCAAGCCCGAGTTTAGCACCCACTCTGTACCACTGCATAAGACTCAAAGGTGAAGGACAAGAAATATTATTGTATCAGCTATATGACATAGAATAACTCCTTGATTCTTTTGTAATTATTGGCAAGAGTGGTGTTACATAAATATAGGACTAGTTTCACGACTCCAAAATCACCTTATTCAGGAGGAAGAAACAGAAGGATTACATGTTGAATATCGGTTTGAATTATAAACTATGTTGAAGACCACTCTGGGCAACTGAACAATATCCTGCCTCCTATACTAGCTGTGGGAAAATCTGATTTGTTCAGGAGCATTATTTGTAGTTTTGATGGTTGACTTATGAACATATTGAAGGAGAACTCATTCACTAATCTACCTCTTTGTCTCTGTTTCATTTCTTTCCTCCCAAGTTCTATCTTTGCTCTACAATTGTTAAGATCCCAAGAATCACTCATCTCCTGTCTCACTTAAGGGCTCTGTTACTGCAATGAAACATCATGACCAAAAAGCAATTTGGAAAGGAAAGGGTTTAGTTCTGCTTACACGTCATCATAGAAGGAAGCCAGGAAGAGCATAAACAGGGCAGTAATGTGGAGACAGGTGTTAATGCAGAGAGCATGGAGGGGTGCTGCTTAGTGGCTTGCTCCCAAGACTTGCTCAGCCTAATTTCCTACACAACCTGGGACTGCTAGCTTAGGCTAGCCCAAAATGGGCTTCCCCCAGCAATCACCAATTAAGAAAATACCCTTCAGGCACGCCTACAACCTGATTTGTGGAGGCATTTTCTCAACTAAGGTTTCCTCCTCTCAGATGATTTTAGCTTGCATCAAGTTGACATAAAACTATGCAGTATACCACCTTATACATCATCCAGCTTCTAGATCCCAACACAGATGTGCATGATGAATTATGTGATAATGGTTCAATGTAGTGATCAAACAGTCTATGGCTAGGTCAAGGCCACCTAGACTTCTACCACGGAAACCTCCAAATCATTGCCTTTGCGTCTCTTTCACATATAACAAACTGTTATATATCAGAACCCATAGATTACAGTTGACCCTTTGGTCCCTGGATCTCTGTTCTCCCCAATATAACCATGCTATTAGAGAAAGAACTTTCCTGCCTCGAAGAACTCATATCCTTACTAGATTTTCAATGCAGCCCTAACTGCAATGTTTTTGCTTAACTATGATCATAATATGTCAACATGTCATTTGGACTTCTGTCTATTGGAGTTATACATCATAACAGAGCCAATTTTGTTGTATGCCTTAATCATATTTAGCCTGCATTGTATTTTTTCCCTTAAACGACATGAAATCACGTTCCCAATACTGCCAGGAACAGTTCTGTTTACATTTCACTCAGAGAGTTGCCTCACCTCTCAGCAGAAACACCGACTTTTCTGCTGCCACCAAAGCTTTAATTTCGCATGCCTAAAGATTTTTGCAGATGACATTATGTCTTTGTCGCAGGTAGAAGAAAGCTCACTGTGGCCTCGAGCCTCCAGCACCAGCCAGTCATTCCCATATAAAACAGAGACAGAGCTAGGGAAGGTAGAAAAAAATCTCCACACTACAACATCTGTTAGCCCAACAGTGGGATTCATTCTCTGCTGCTCATTGCTTCCTAGTCTGTTTGCCAGAGTGACAGATCTCTGATAAGAGCGTTAATCCATTGACCTTCTTTGATGCTATCCATCATGCGCCCCAGACTTAGGTGGCAATTCCACTGCACAGTCATGGTGAACAGACTCTGCTAATGGCTTTTGGCACTGTGCTGTAGCCACCAGAGAGTATCTGCGTGTGACAAAGCATCTGAGCCATGTGAGTTAAAAAGGAGAAATCTACCCATGTGAATAAACCTATGTTTTTCTCCTGTCAACTGCAAACAGTTTGCTAATTTCCTAAGCACAAAGCAAGTTTAATTAAAGCCAGTGGAGCAGGGGACTGCCACAGTTGAGTACATTTTTATGTCACTCACATAGTCAGGGATCAGGCAAAATATGAAATGTGATAATATTAGATTTGTTTGGTAAACAGCCACACTCCCTCCAGGCACATCCCCTCCAGCCCCCCCCCCCCAGGCTCTTTAAAGTATTTACTGAGCAGTACTCTAGCCCTTTCTACTTTCTATAGTCTCCAGTCTTTCTGATGAATTAACAACCACTCTGCTTCCAGGAAACATAAGGCAAGACAGAATTCAACAGGGAGAGTGCTTCTTTGCTAGCCTGTGGCATAGCTCTGGGCTATGCCTATTCTGGAAGCCCCTTCTCACTGGTTCAAGGAAGTGCCTTGGGGATCCAGTAGGGATTTCCATACCAGCTTTGATGCCTGGGCAAATGGTACTCGCTTGTTTTCAAAGGCCTGATGTAGTCTTGTCCATTCGGAAAGAAAAGAATAGTTTTGGTTGGAAATAATAAAGTGAAAATTGGAGAGACAGCTCAATTGGTAAAATACTTTCTGTGCAAGCCGGACGACTCAAGTTCAGTTCCCAGTACTGTCTTTAAAACCTGTGGGTGGTGGAACATAAGTATGATCTCCTGACTGGAGACATGGAGACAGGAAGACCCATGAGGATTTTTCATAGCCAGATTAAGCTAATTAGTAGCTCCAAGCTGGTGAAAGACCCTGGCTCAAAGAACTAGATGGTGCTTTTGAAAATGACACTGGGCATTTCTCTCAAGCCTCTACGTGCCTCATCGAACATGCATATTCTCATTTCCACATCTACACATATGCACTTGGATGCACATCACTGCATATATACGTACAATTAAACTGCTACAGTGATTTTTTATCTTTACTCATAATTTCACAGAAAGTTGATCACTTACCTCCAAAACATAATGGAAATTTCTATTTACCATTTTATTTTATACTATCTACTTTTTACCATTAAATGCATTTGCCATTTATTAGCACTTTGTATCTCCATGCGAAATTGAACTTTTCATTAGTAACTTAATTCTAATTGGATTTGAAGATGAGTCGTTTTTACATTTCTGGGTCATATTTAGAAGCCAATTATATCAGACAGTAATGAATTAAATTTTCAACAGATATTTATTAAATGCTGACTATATGCTAGGTCCTATTATAGCCTTCTTGATATTCAGTACTTTCTAAGTTCCTTGTAGTTTTCTAATTGGGAGAGCAATGCAATAAACAAGACTTGTTATTCAAGCATCTAAAGGAGAGAAGTTGTGGGCTCAATAGATGTGCTTTTAAATATATTTCACGGAGAAATATGTGCTAACAAGATAGAATATTTATGAAGGGTTAATTAGGTTAGGAATTAATCCATTAAACTATAACTGCCCATGCACAAGGCAACAGCCATGTCTAAGAACTGAGGCAGGAAGGCTTTGGGGCCTTCACAAAGTCTAGTCAGACTGTGTAGAATGGAGGCTATAGGTGGAATGATTTGCCCCCTACCCAATTCATAACCTGATGTCTTAAATCTTAACACCTAAGAATGTCATTATATTTAAGTATATGACCAAAGCATTAAGGAGGCAATTGAGTTAAAATATAGTCTTTTGAGATTTCACCCTATATGATAGCTGTTCTTTCAAACAGAGGAAAGCAGACATAGTTGGATATTGGAGAGACCAGGTGGATGCAGAAGATGGCCAGGTACCAGCTCAGGAGAAGAGGGTCAAAACATAGAATATTGGAGAGGTCTTGATTTGAAAGAACTTTATGGAGGTAGACCTCTCTTTTGTTCATCTGATAGACGATACTTTGTCATGTTCACCATGGAAGACAAATACAGTAGAATAAATACAGAAAGAATGAGAGCCGATAGCTAGCAAAGCTCAGGACCAAGCATGTCCTATTCAGTCGCAGTCTGCCAAACAGATATATGTTTTATGTTGAGCAACATGAAGAGCCACTGATGACTTGCACACGGGTACCATTCGGTTTCCCATAAGTTCCCTTTGGTTTCAGATGGGTCTCCGTGGCTCCTCTATTTTATAAATTGTATAGAAAGAGTGGAAGGAATGGGGGGAATGTTTTGAAATATAAATCATGCAACTTGAGATGTGATGGTGGCTTAGATCAGACAGTAGCAGGAAAAGTGATAAGAAGTGCTCATATTTTATATATATGTTGAAGGCAGAGCTGATTTGATTTTCTGACAGACTGCATGAGAAAAGCAAGAGTAGGAAAAATGAATATTTCTGTCATTCAACAAGGGTACTGACACACATATTACTAGTGACACATGGTAGAGTGATAACACACATCTTATGGGAAATTATGTTGCAAGAAGAAAATTATTAAGATGGCTGTCATCCCCTGCACTCTAATTGTTCTGTCATAGAAGGCAAACAAACATACCGTATGCATACAAATCTCCAGCAGAAGAAATATAACTCAAATACATACACATACACATGCACACACACTCACATTTACACTCTACATGTGTACGCACACACACACACACATGCGTGCACAAAAGAGCAGGACCTGCATGATTATTCTATGTAAAACTTTGATCCGGATTAATGGTAGGACATATATGCATCAGATCATAAATTGGATGTCAAAAGCATTGTCTTGCACTCTAAGAACCACAACACCAGCCAAAAGACTTCTCTTGAATTCAAGCAAAACTCATCTAGCTGTTTGCTGAATTAACGAGACTTGAAAGCAACTGATCCTTTGTTACCAAAGTTAAACATGAACCAATGGTTTGCATTTGACTAGAAATGCAACATTTTTGTTGTTTGATTTTGCAAATGTTTGTTAGTAGAAGAAGTGGATGAAAAATACATCATGAGACATCTAAGTGGAATGTGGACGTAGAAAGTTCAAGATGAGATTGTGGGTTTGTGGGCAAGGTTTATGCTAGTTAACTTTATGACATTACCTAAGCAAAGGTGACTAAAATGGTATTCTCAAAGTTGTACATATGTTACAGAACATTTTATATGTAATCACCAGAATATGTGCAGATAAAGAATATAAAAGCATGTAGCACTGATGAGGAAACATGTATGTCCAAAGTGATATCTTCAGAAAGAGCATATAATGATTAGTTTTTCTGAGATGTCCTTGTGGGCAACTTTTAGCATATTTCCGATCAACAACATTGCGGGGATAAAAAGCCAAGTTCCTGCTTTTAAATAAGACTGTTTAACAGTCATTTATGGAAGCAGACATTATGTTATGTTCAAGAGCAGTAATACTGCATTAAAAGTATAGTTAAAATCTGATCTTTCTTCACTGTTGCTGTGAAACTGAGAAAGTTATTAATTCTTTCTCTCACTCTTCTTGTTTATGCAATTAAAATGAAAACTGTTTCACATAAGATAGTTTATTAAAAACATTTACAAGCAAGATTAAGAGTGGAATGTTCTCATAAAAATAGTGATTAAATATTGATATGTCCTTTATATGATTTATTTTAATTTTCTGTGTCTATATATGCAAAAGTTTGTCCCAAGGAAGACAGAGGCCAGAAAAGGTTGTTGGAGCCCCTAGAGCAGGAGTTATGTGTGAACGTTAGCCAGAGCCTGATATGAGTCCTGGTAACTGAAATGAGGTCCAAAGGGCAGCGTATGCTTTTAGCAACTGAACCATCTCTCCAGCTCCTTCACGTCAGTTTTTAGGCACACTGAAAGTTTTAGGTCACACTATGCACTAGGGTGAATAAAACATGATATTGAAAAAAATCTGAAGAAAATAAAAGTCATATACACTATCTCTATTTGGGCACACAGTTTGAATTAAGTGCACAGCTCCCAACTATTCTGAATAAGCATAATCCATCTTCTAGAGCTATCATTCCTAGGGTAGAGAATTACATGTGACTCAGGCTCAACCAATTCCATTTTCCTTCTTTGGAATTAATAGTCTAAAATGACAATAGGAGATGTGACGTGAGGCTGCTGGGCAGAGTTACTATTAAGCACATCAAGAAACGATGCTTTTTGAGCTGCTCAGATCAGTTACTGAAAGCCAACCTCACTTCTTCTTCTTTCACAAGCTACTCTGACTTCGCCTTGATTGTGTGAATTATCTCATTACCCTTCTAACAACAAGATTTTACTTAAAACTACAGAAGTGATTTCTGATGTCGACAGTCAAAGACCTTTAATGAATACACAAGTTTCCCATTAGAGTGTGTACATTCTTCGTTGTGTCTGCCACAATTCATTCTTTTCTTTTTTTTCCATCTTTATTAAATTGGGTATTTCTTATTTACATTTCAAATGTTATTCCCTTTCCCAGTTTCCAGGCCAACATCCCCCTAACCCCTCCCCCTCCCCTTCTATATGGGTGTCACAATTCATTCTTGATGGCAATCTTAAATCCAATTTTAACTCCTACTTAACCTTAAGTATTTGAAAGGAGTTCGTTCACTTAAAGGTACTCAGAAAACCTAATTACTTAATTCATCAGTTCTTCTTCAGGTCATTTTAAAAGCGAGATCCTCTCAGCAGTCTATGAAAACAGCTAACATGAATTGAGTGTGCATTTCACTAGTTCCTCCATATGTATATTACACTGTAGTTTTCTGCAAAGTAGTATTTAGTAATTTTACTCTTCATTTTAAAAACATTAAATATCCATCTGAGTAGTCATATTTATAAGAATAAGACTTGCTTCCCAAATAGGACACAGACCTACAATTAGTTTAACCAACTGCTATATTTCTAAAGGATACAGCATAACTTGGGAATGTCAACTCTATAAATATTTCCTCTCTTGTTTGTTGTCTATATACTATAATTGTTTCAGACTTCACTTTTGGAAATTATCAAATGATTTTCCTTGATACTTTCTTCCGTATTGACCAGCCGACCCTGTAAATTCTTCTCTTGAATATTAATATATTTTCATTTTTGCACTCTAAGCAAAAACACAATTTCTAACTACTTATTGACATTTAGGGTAATAAGAGTTTTCTAATTATGACAATTCTCATATTCAATAATGCTCAACCTTCCATTACTTAGACTTAGGGAGCTTAGCTATACTTTAATACTTTTCTTACCATGTGACTTCTTTTATATTTATAGATGTGTGTGTGTGTGTGTGTGTGTGTGTGTGTGTGAGAGAGAGAGAGAGAGAGAGAGAGAGAAGAGAGGGAGTGGGGGAAGAGATGCATAATGTGTGTGTGTTCCCATAGAGGCTCAAAAGAGGGTAGCACATTCATTTGTGTGTTTCCTGAAATGGAGGCTGAAAACCAATCCTGAGTGGTTTGCAAGAGCAGAAAGAATTCTCAGCCTCTGAGACATCTCTCCAACCACATAATATAGTATTCTTTGACCTGTGGTATTATATGGCTCAGGTGTCACAGAAATTCAGACACTGTGCTGACATGTCTTTAACCTAAGCAATCAATTGATACATGCAATTTCAGGAAATGGGAAGTAGGTTTCAATTCCTAGTTTTATGAACACTGAGTGGGTTTGAGAAATTCCTCCTCAAGGTAAGAGTGCTGATAAGAATGCTCATCTATTTATATTTGGCATGAAGTTTATGAAAAACTTTGTGGAAAACAAGTGTGGACCAGGGAAGAGTTATGTGAGACAAAGAGATGACTTCAACAGGTAACTGACTACAAAATCAGGATTAAGGGATGACACTAGAATGTTAGAGTTGCTACTTTACTTAAAAAAATAGTTGTGGAAAAATAAAATATCTCTAAATGCAACAAAAGTCTTTGAGGTTTTGGAATTTTTTCAAGGTTAAAGTTGCAAATCGTCCAAAATTGCTCATAGTCTTTCCCAAAGAAGCTTCGATTCCATAATCTCAGTGCAATTAAAACATCACCTTTCCATAAAAATGAGCAAAAGACAGGGCTGCAGTAGTGACTCAATAGTTAAGAGCACTGGTGGCTCTGCCAAGGACCTGGGTTCTATTCCTAGCACCTACGTCAAGTGGCTGGCCTGTAAGTTCAGCTTCAGAGGTTTGACATCCTCTTCTGGCTTCTGTGGGCATTTACATATTTGTGGTACACTCAAACTCACAATGTGGATACATAAATACAAGGAAGCAAATAAATAAACATATATTTAAAATATGAAGCAAGGAAAAGTAAAATTGGACACAATAAAGAATAAATAGCTTTAAATATGATCACTGTGCATTTGTTTTTAATGTTAACTTGTCTCACTTTGTCAATGCTGTGAAATTTATGATAGAGGACATTCAGATTGAGTTCATATTGATGTGTTTAGAGAACCATTAGTATTTTTTTTAATATAAGTGCTGGCCTCTTGGAAAAGTGTTCTGCATAAATAATCCCATTTAACCTTATGTCAAACAGATACTAAATAAAGTCATCCTTATTCTAAAGATATAAATATAAAAGAACGGAGAAAGTAGGAAAGTGGCAGAGACCAGATCTGGGTTGGGGTGGAGGGGCTTCCACGAAGTCAGCATACATAGCAGGAGGCAAACAAAATAAACAAAAACCAAAAAGCCCATGATTTCCAGAGACCTCTTAAAAGCAGAGAGAAGACTTTCAAGGCAGTTCAGACAGCATCAAGAAGTACCTCTTTATCAGTATTGTTCTGTTGCTAATGTGTTCTTGAGGTTCACTGGTTGATAGCCTGACTTGCTTAGGCCATTCATTTCACCTTAGTCATATGTGCCTTGAATAGATCAGGAGGCATAAGTAGGAAATGTTGGATGAGAAGTCCAACAGCATCTTAGTTCTTTAGATGGAATATCTACCAGATGTCTAAAATGGGTTCTAATGAAAAGGAATTTTAATCCAGTGACATGGCTTCTCTGGCATCCAAGGTCCTTCCTAGTTCTGTATAGTCTGGCTGGAATGCAGACATGCCTTTAGTAAAGACATTTAGCCCCAAACCATGATGTCTAATTGAGGGGCAGACAAAGTAACAAATCAGAGAAAGATTTGACAGATTGAGTCAGAGGTGGGATACAACCACTCTCGGGAGAAAAAACAAGAAAGAAAAGTGACTTAGAAGAGGAGGGGAAAGGATATGGATGGGAGAGAGAGAGAGAGAGAGAGAGAGAGAGAGAGAGAGAGAGAGAGAGAGAGAGAGAGAGAGAGATTGACTTTACAAGCACGGTTTTATAAAGACAGGTTGCAGGTGAAGACAGAAGGAGACACAAGATTTGAACAGATTGCCATAGCTAGTTTGAAGCCAAGCAGAGCAATTCAGTCAGATTCCAAGAGAAGCCAGTTTGAGCCAGTCAGCTTGAAAGATTAGAATGTATGGAGACTAGACACTTTCAGGTCTAGGCAGAGGGATAGTTTAGAACAGAGAAGGAATTGCTCTGGGTTCAGCCCAAGTTGTGTCCTTTCACAGCTTGCTTAAGGCTCTTATATCATCACTCCATCTGAGAAAGTAACAGTAAAAAGAAAGTGAACATTTACGTGCCACTATCTTGGCCTATCATCCCAAGCCTCTGGCTCTTACTTTTATGTCCTTGCTGCTGGATAGTATAAGACTTTTCTGCATTTTACAAGTCTTCATCTAGTAACTTTACCTGTAAGCAAAAAGAATAAGTACAAAATTCAGGGTAATGTTGACTTTGAGGGCATTGGATGGAGGCAGATGCTACTGATGTGCAATACTGGGAAGCAGGAGATAAATGCCCAGTGTTTTGTTGTAGAAGCTGAATAGTCATATGTTCATCTCATCTATGTATTCTGTAAATTTTAAGTAATAAATTGATGAAAATTTCAAATTATATGTAAATATGAAGAAATCTCTATAATGTATTATTACTCATTTAAAGAGAGTGTAGCATGTAGTTTTAAAATAAATGAACCACGCTAAATCCACCTAGGACCAGCATCAGAGGTTTGCCCATTCCAATGGCCAGCCCCAAGCAGCTGTTTTGCTCTGGTCCTATCCTAACTACTAGCTTAATCCCTATCCCTTCTGGTCTCTCAACTGCCTTCTAGAAACCATATGTCTACCATGATGCCCAACTGATGACAACTATACACACTGAGAAATATTAGAAAAACAATATCATTCACAATAGAAATAGCAAACAAACAGAAAAGACAGATTAATCCTAACCAAGGAAGCAAAACATGAAATTATGAATCTGACAGGTAAGTGACAAAATACCTTGGATTTAAAAATTTAGGCACAAAACCAATCAAACAAAAATCAAACAACAACAAATGCCACCTTTTCTTGTTCTAACAGACTTTTTATGTTTTTAAGCTTGGAGAACCAGTAGGAGGCAGGAAACTAAAAGGAGGTCATTGAGAGAAAGACGCTGTAAAGCAAAGCAGAGTGTAGATAATACAAAAATAAAAAGGAACATTATTAGGAGCGGAGATGTTCACACAGACATGCAGTGAAGGAATAGGAGAGATGAGTTGGTAACAGGAACGATTAACAAAAATGGCAGGGGTACGAAATAGTCAAATAGAAACTTGCTATCCTATCAATAAATTAGAACATAATTTTATAAAATCCACAGTTTGAAGAATGACATCCTACACGGCTGGGGAAAAAAAACTATTCCCAGTAGCAGTATGTTATGAAATAAAACTTCAAAGAAGTGTCAAATATCTCCTCAGGAGATGTCAGAGAGGCTTCAGAAGCCCTCCAGACAGTATAGACTTTTGCTATTCTTCTTGGTCTCCCACTATAGCTAGATGCTTAGATCTGATTACTGAAGAGACCACAACTTAAATGCATTACAGTAAGATATCTGATTGGACTTGAGCTGGAAACTTTCTTTCCACCAGCTATCTTTGATAGTTCCCAGAGGAGCTACGCAGTCTCCTGATGGTGAAAAGACATCAATAGTCTTATTCAGCTACAAATCTTAATATCTATGAGACCACAAACATAGTGTGTATATCTGAACAATAGTCTCACTGCTATTATAGGGGTAAACAACTGCTCTCTGCTTGGATTTGAGACCTGCTCCACAATATGCCTGGAACTGTATATCTGGTCAAAAATCTATAGTAAATTGACATAGGATCAAGCAGTACACTGAATATTTATCTTACCGTAGGTAAATGGAACATTCAGCCTTATTCAGAAACACCTTTCATTTCAGTGAACAGTGGTAAATACAGAGATTAATAAAAACAAAGAGCTGATTGTAAATGATGGCTGAGTACTCAATCCCAAACAAGTAATTTATACTATTTTCTCTAAGACTCAGAAAACATTGCGAAAGAAGGAAAGAAAATAAAGTGAAAACCATAAAATAGAGAGAATGTTTGCAAGATGCCATCTTCTTGCCAAATCTAGCAATTATGACCAGGAACTCACAATAGTATTAAATGCTTGCACTAGGTCTGCACAAGAGTGAATCTGTAGAGATCAGGCATGGATAAAGGAGGAGCTCAGGGAGAGCTATTCAATTGCTAAACAATTTTATACAAGTAGATTCTTACAGGGAAATTATTGCCTTCACTTATATATCCATTAATGACCTCATCAGGTCCCTACACATAGCTCAAATACAACACAGATGGCTCTAATAGAACTAAACAGTTCATAAATCAATCTGAAATTCATGATTCTTGAAAAGGGATTGGGATGGAGTCATGACAGGGATGGAAAGAAGATAAGAGAGTGTGCCGAGAAGTAATCAGAATACATTATATACATGCATGGAATTATCAAGTAAATCAGTAAAATGAGAATCAAACACAAGTTAAAGGAAGATAGTGCATACATGGTTGGATTTGACCACATATTTCTGCAAAAATACTTGTGAAAAAATAACATAGCTTATCTTAAAGATAACTATAGCAAAGATGGGATGAATGTTTTCACATTAAATTCTTTTTATTTTCTGAATTTCTTTTTATTTATTCTTTTTATATTCTGAATAAAGACATTTTTAAAAGTTCTGCATAAGGCCTGAGTTTGTATTATACACATATATTTTCAACATTAAGTTCTTCTAAACAAATTAAATATACCCAAAGGTATTTTCATTGAATACCTTTCTTTTAATATAAAGTGAAGACATGAACCATGCATTCTTTAAGGTCCTGTATGGCAATTCCTCTTGTGTCAGCTCTCTGCAAAAAGGCTGCTTGATTAACATGTTGTGTCCTGTCCTCTGCATATAGATTTTTATCAGAGCTGCTGGGAAATCCACTGTGCGAATGGGGGAGGGGTGGGTCTTTTCTTTCATTATGAACCATCTTTTCATGACTGTTTTTGTTCAGTTGCATTCATCTTTGTAATGTGTCTGAAACCGGTCACTTTTCTCACATGCATCTTGTAGAATTTATTCACATTTGACAAACACTGTTATTACTTTCTGTATTTTATTGTTTTGTCCAATATCATAGAGATAACTCAGAAAAAGTAAATTTGAATTGCAAAGACAATGAGTCTCATAAAATTACGTGAACCATCAATTTCTTTGAATGCTTTTAAAGATTCTCCATTTCTGTTTAATAATCAGCATACCATCTTAATCAGTAGTTGTGCATGCAAATCATTCTGCTTTAAGATAACTGAGATTCCAAATCAAGTTCATGCTGTGAAATAATGAGACTTTCTAAAACTGTCTTTACATAATGGGACTTCACTAACTAAAGATACATTGAACTAATCAAAATAGAAAGAGACTCTAAGCAATATCCTAACCACTTAAATTGGCTAAATTGTTTAGTATTTCTATTGAGAGTTTGATACTGCTTTTATTAATGGCTTTCCCATTTACTATCAGACTTTGACAAGTTTGTTAAAGTCTGTAAGGACAGGGATTTAACATGTGATATGCTCAATCGTCCTGAGATACTAGAATTATGGGGGTAGATGGTCAGTTACCTTTAAAAATAAAGCATATTTTGCTTCTGTTCATCTGATCTTAGTATGTAGCAGTTATTCTCATGATGAGACAGAAGCTTCTGGTGCCTGGATCTGGGGTATCTTGTTAATGTTTCATAGAGGAGTGTACTGGCTGGTTTTGTGTGTCAACTTGACACAAGCTGGAGTTATCACAGAAAAAAGAGCCTTGGTTGTGGAAATGCCTTCATGAGATCCAGCTGTAAGACATTTTCTCAACTCGTGATTAAGGGGGAGGACCTAGCCCATTGTGGGTGGTGCTATCCCTAGACTGATAGTCTTTGGTTCTATAAGACAGCAAGCTGAGCAAGCAAGGGGAAGCAAGCCAGTAAGTAACATCCCTCCGTGTCCTTTGCATCAGCTTCTGCTCCCTGACTTGCTTGACTTCCAGTCCTCACTTCCTTTGATGATAAAGAGCAATGTGGGAGTAAGCTGAATAAGCCCTTTTTCCCCAACTTTCTTCTTGGTCATGATGTTTGTGCAGGAATAGAAACTCTGACTAAGACAGGAGAAATTCATGTAAATTTATAGTTTAATTTTTGTCCAGTTTTTGGTTTTGATATCAAGGTAATATTGGTTTCAAATAATTTATTTTCCAAGTTCTTTATATTACGGTGTGTGTGTGTGTGTGTGTGTGTGTGTGTGTGTGTGTGTGTGTGTAAATCAGAGGACAAATTGGGAGATTCTATACACTCCTTCTACCCTGTAGATCTCTGGGATATGAACTCAGGTCATTAGGTTTGGTGGCACATATATTCATTCATCCACTGCTCCAAGCCCTCTTT
This sequence comes from Rattus norvegicus, assembly GCF_021556685.1. NCBI lineage: Eukaryota > Metazoa > Chordata > Mammalia > Rodentia > Muridae > Rattus > Rattus norvegicus. Next base: position 82,393,977 of record NC_141543.1, read on the forward strand.
TTCTTTCTTTTGTAATCATATTTATCAAGCTCATACTGGGAAGTTAACTCTGAACTGTCTTTGTGACATATTTTAATTGGTAAAATTTTATTGGTAAGAGTGGGATATTAGAATCACCTTTTATATTAGTCACCTACAATTGCTGTTAGTGCTCCTGTTTTTGTTTTATTCTGTTTCATAAAGCTTATTTTATAAAACTGAGCCCAAGTATTAGAATTAATGTATGTTTGTGTGTGTGTGTGTGAGAGAGAGAGAGAAAGAGAGAGAGAGAGAAGAAGAAGAAGAAGAAGAAGAAGAAGAAGAAGAAGAAGAAGAAGAAGAAGAAGAAGAAGAAGAGGAAGAAGAGGAAGAAGAGGAGGAAGAAGAAGAAGTTGGGTGAATAGAAGGGAATAGAAGGTTAGAGGGAATCTGGGAGGACTTGTGAAAAGGGAAGTGAATAGGATTAAAACACATCCAATAACATTTTCAAAGGATTAATAAGAAATATTATTTAGAAAGATACAGTAATACAATATGTAGGCAACATTTTGAAATTAAAATAAAAACAATGCATAGAACATCCTTTTCTTTTTGGTCATAGAACAAAGACAAAGAACCAGAGAGTTTTTTGAATGTCTAATATTAGAGTCGTGTGTATAAGGAAGCCAAGGCTCATTGTTAATAGATTCTATTATAGTCCTTCCTCATTCTCTCTGTAAAGGTTCATGCTGTGTGTGGGCTGAGGGTAGAGGCTGAGGGCAGGATACATTGTATTATCAAGGTTATATCCTCTTTATATGGTTCACTTTGTTTACTGGGAGCTGCTCATGTCTCTAAGAAGCTTGTGGCATGTGAAACTTTCACATTGCTGCAGAACCCTCTAGTGTTGGCAAGTAATATCCGAGCTCAGGGTGTCTCCCAAATGCGTTGGGGGATAGGGTCATACGTTTCTTCTCATACTGTGGAATACAACAATGCATACTATGCATTCAAAGAGTAGAAAGTAGGCATTCCACGCACAGGTCTGAATGCTTTAGGACTCTTTTCTACAATGAGCTACACCTTGCAACCCAAGATGTCTCTATTACTCGGGTTTGGAGTTGTCAACCCTCTAAAGAGTTAAACCACACAAGTAGTGAGGCATCTGTGGAGCAATCTACTGGGCTTGGGCTCAGAACTCCAAACCTCTGCTGTATTCCATAAGTGACAGGTGAGCTCCTTATCAAGACCGCCACTGTGGTCTCTACAGTTTGGGATCATCGCTGCTTAAACTTCACAGTGTAGGTCTATATAAGATACTTCCTTCTCTGTGAATGCTGCCAATAATCAATATTCACCTTCTATCTAGCTAGACAGGATAGCAGTCTCTGGCTCATTTTCAGGTCCACAGTGTTGTTTAGAATCAAAACGTCCCCAGCCCTCAGTTCAAGCTGTCACCTGGCTAGAAGCCGTAAATAAGATAATTGGTCTACTTCATTTCTTTAATTTCTCACAGAATTCACTGCCTTACCAAATGCCCATATTTTGTGCCAGATACTTACTTGAACTACGGGCCTTATCTGAACCTGGGACTGCCAGTCTGGTGTCAACATGTCTGCTTCTTTTCCTCTAGTTTCTATTTCAGCATCCTCTCAAGAAATAGGGATTCAAGCTGCCGAATGTTTTCCACTTTTCTCTGTTTGCATTTTCTGTTTCTTTATACTTTTCTACATCACCACCACCACCACCACCATCACCACCACCATCATCACCACCATCACCATCATCACCAGTAGCAGCAGCAGCAGCAGCAACAGCAGCAACATCTCCCCAACCCCACTTCCTCTTTTGCTTATCTCTTACTTAGTAGAACTGGGTGACATAGTCACTTCGACCCGCAGATAAGATGAAATGAGGGGAAGTAATATTTTTGTTTATGCAAATTTTTCTTTTTCATAAAATGTTAATTGGTTTGAAGTTTGATCAGAAAGGAGAAAATGAAAAAAGTTATCAATAGAGTTGTCTGCATCTTTCAACACTTGAGTGTCCATATGCTAATAAGGAGCTAAGAAGGTTAAACAATTTCCACTAGCTGTTAGGATACCACCAACAAAGTATATTATGAATTGCTAGTACATAGGAAATATTCAGTTGTGTTGTACGTTAGTAATAGGGTCGTTTGCATCTTAAAATCAGGGCAAATCTATTACTGAAATGTGGCAAAAAATATCTGAAACCTCAAATCTTTAGGATACCCTGTGACTGATTATGTGGTGAGGTCTTTGTTCTGTAGTTCTGGCCTCTTTAGTTGTCTGAAATCTGGCTCTGCTGCCTACTTCCTCATTCCAGCCAAACAGCAAGTGCCACCCATGAAAATTCTGTAGGGTAAAATAAACCATGTTATCATACTTTATTTACATATTCTAAATATTTAAAAAATTTAAAACCCAACATCTAGTATGATGGCTTTTATCTAGCACTAATAGAACCATCTTTCAAAATTTTTACTCTCTTCCACCAAAACGCTTTCAAAAAGCAATTTACCTATTTAGTTGTTAAAGTAGTTTTTTCTGAATCTGAAAAGCCTTAGCAATAACAAGTAATCAGAACTATTTGGTTCTTCCACAGGCTGGCCGAACCTATTAGTTAGTTCCCCAGAGAGTGGGGTATGTCTTTTGATCTTTCACTTTATTTTATTGATGCAGAAAGTCATGATTTTTATAAACATAAACATGATGATTGTTATGTATTCATCTTGGTCCCATAAGCACCAAAATTCACACCTGGTGAATCGCTAATGATACACATGCATTTCTCTGTAAATGTAGAAGGGAACCACGAAATTAAAACTCCTGGCAGTACCTAAGAATGTCTTGAGTACTTACGTGCTTTTCTCTGCTTCAGTGAGAGAAAGATAGAAGAAAAGCAACAGGATGCTGAATGGTAAAGGCTGGCTAAACCGTCATTAGAGGAATTTTGACCTTTCAGCCACTACCTTTCGTGCACTCACCTCTCATTCCAGACAGTGGCTCCAAACTCAATCTATTATAACTGCTACTATGACATATACCATAAGCATTACCTTCCAGGATCCTCATCTTTCTGTCCCAGAAATAAAACACTTTACTGTCACCTACATATGTATGGAAATTCTATGTGCTTAAGGGATCTTAACAGCAAGCCAAAATCACAACATTACGATGGCAGCCTTAGTAATACTTGTAAGAGCTAAAATAAACTACAATTAGTGGTTAGTATGCATCAGACACTGCACCATCCATCATGTAAAGATCCCATTGATACTGACTGCTTTCTCTGAGCTAGATACTGAATCGAGATACTTAAATAGTTCTATTTCTGGTGCTGTGATAAAATATACTGCCCAGAAGCGTGTAGAGGAGAGATGGGTTTATTTGGCTTATGATGTCAATACCTGTTATAATACCTGTTATAAGCAGGTATTAAAGCAACTTGTCAAACACTGCACAGCCATAGTCAAGTCAAAGATAATATAGGCTCTTTCCTTGATCACTTAATGCTCACCTAGCTTTCTTAACCCTACATTTCAGGCTCTGGCCTTGACGCTACACCACCACCCATGCAAGGCAAGTCTTTTTATATCAATTAGAAATCAAGTCAGCAGCCCTTACCCTACCCCAGACATACTCACTAGACAACATAATCTAGGTAATTCTTCATTAAGAACTCATCGAGTTGACACTGAGACGATTAGATACTACTCTTCGAGTGTTACAGAAATTAATTTTATTCAATTTTCCATTTTGCTTATTTATTCACTTTATATCCCAATTGCTGCCCCCTCTCCAGGTACACCCCTGTCACATGCACATCTCCTTTCTCCACTCTACCCTCCCCTTTTTGTCTAAGACACCCTGGCACATCAAGTCTCTGCAGGGCTAGGTACATCATATCCCATTGAAGCCAGACAAAGCAGACCACTTAGGGGAACAGATTTCACAAAAATTAAATAACTTTAGGGACAGCCCCTATTCTATTTGTTGGGGAACTCGCATAAAGACTGAGCTGCAATTCTACTACATATGTGCTGGGGATCTATGTTCAGCCCATAAATACTCTTTTGTTTGTGGTTCAGTCTGTGACAGCCGCCAAGAGTCCAGGTTACCTGACTTGATTGGTCTTCCTGTATTTCCTATCTCCTTCGGGGCCCTCAATCCTTCCCTCAACTCTACCATAAAATTCCTTAGCTCTGTCAAAAGTTTGGCTGAGGGTCTCTGCATGCGTTTCAATCTGCTGCTGGATGGAGCCTCTCAGAGGACAGTTATGGTAGGCTCCTGTCTGCGAGCATAACAGAATATCATTAATAGTGTTAAGGAATGGTGCTTGCCCGTGGGACGGGTCTTAAGTTGGTCCAGTTATGGTTCTCCCATTCCCTCAGTCTTTGCTTCATTGTTCTCCATATCTTATATAGACAGGACAAATTTGGGGTCAAAAATTTTATCAGTAGGTTGGTATCCTTATTCCTTGACTAGGAGTCGTGCCTGGCTACAGGAAGTGACTTCTGAAGATTCCGTATTCCCACTGCTGTGAGTCTCATCTGAGATCACCCCCATAGGCTCCTGGGAACCTTGCCCATCCCAGGCATTTGGCACATCCTAGAGTTGTCCTCCATGCCCCACACTGACCAGCTGCAGATTTTCATTCATTTCTTTAGCCTTCTTTTCCTCTGTCCTGTCTTTTACCACACCTGACCCTGAAGACATCCTTTCTCTTCTCCATCGCCTCTCCCACTGAGTTCCCTCCATGGCTGCCTCCTATGACTATTTTTATTTCTCCTTCTGAGTGAGACTCAAGCATCTTTGCTAGGCCCTTTCTTTTTTTTGGCATCAATGGGTGTGTGGAGTGCAGCATATGTATCCTGTGGTTTATGGTTAATATTCACTTATCAGTGAGTGTGTACCATACATGTCCATTTGGTTCTGGGTTACCTCACTCAGAATGACATTTTCTAGTTCCATTGAAGAATTCAAATTGCTCTTCTTTTTTTAAAATTCTATTCCATTATGTAAATGGAGAAAATTTCAGTATCCATCCTTCAGTGGAGGGACATCTAGGTTGTTTCCAGCTTCTGGCTATTACAAATAAAGCTTCTATAAACAGGTGGAACACATGTTCTTGTGGTATGGTGGAATGTCTTTTGGGTATATGACCAGGAGTCACATAGGTGGTTCTTTAGGTAGAACTGTTTGAAATTTTCTGAAAAACTGTGAGATTGATTTCCAGTGTGATTGTACAAGTTTTCCCTCCCACCAGCAATAGAGGAGGAGTATTCCCCTTGCTTCATATTCTTGCCTGCATGTGCTGTCACTTGAGTTTTTTTAACTTAGCCATTGTGAAGGTTGTAAAATGGAAACTTAGGGTCATTTTTATTTGCATTGCCCTGATGACTAAGGGCACTGAACGTATCATTTTTCTTCTCTCATTATTTGTATTTTTCATTTCTAGTACATGATTATTTAAAGCTTCCTATTATAAAAATTTAAATATACAGCACATTACCGTCATACTGTATCTTTTAAAAGTTAATTATTCTATGTATTTATATCCCAAATGTTTTACCTATTCCTGGTTCCTATCCAGAGAAAATTTCTTTTAGTACTTCTCAGCCATTTAAGAATCATCCATTGAGAATTCTCTGCTTGGCTCTGTACTCCACTTTTTTAACTGGGCTATTTGGATTGTTGGTAACTAATTTTTGAGTCCTTTATATATTTTAGATATTAGCCCTCTGTGGGATGTAGGGTTAGTGAAGAACTTTCCCCAATCTGTAGGCTGTCATTTTGTCTGATTGACAGTGTTGTTTGCCATACAGCAGCTTCTCAGTTTCACAAAGTCCCATTTATCAATTTTCAAGTTTAGAGCCTGAGCTATTGGTATTGTGAAGTTGTCTGTGGACCAATATGTTCAAGGGTACTTCATACTTTCTCTTCTGTGAGATTTAGTGTATCTGGTTTAATGTTGAAGGTTCTTGATCCACTTGGACTTGACTTTTGTGCAGAGTGACAAATATGCATCTATTTTCACTATTCTACATGTAGAGATCCAGTTAGACCAGCACCATATATTGAAGAAGTTTTCCTTTTTTCCCATTGTATGTTTTTGACCTCTTTATCAAAAAATTAAGTGTTCCTAGGTACATAGATTTATTTCTGAGTCTTCTAATTGATTCCGTTGACCAACATTTCTGTTTCTGTATCAGTACCATATAGGTTTTATCACTATTGCTCTGTAGTACAGCTTGAGGTCAAGGATGGTGATTTCTCCCAAAGTTCTTTTATAATACAAGACTGTTTTTTTTTTCCACATGAGATTCATAATTGATCTTTCAAGGTCTGTAAAATTTGGTCTTGTGATTTTGATGGGAATTGCATTGAATCTGCAGATGTCTTTTGAAAAGTAAGATGACCATTTTTACTATGTTAATCCTACCGATCTATGAGGACAGGTGATCTGTCCATCTTTGAATTTTTCCTTCACTTAATTTTTCCAAGACTTGAAGTTCTTTTATACAGATTTTACACTTGCTTGGTTGTTGTTAAATCAGTTTTTTTTTAAATATTTGTGGCAATTTTGAAAGGCATTGTTTCCTAATTTGTTTCTGGGATCGTCCATTGTCTGTGTAAAGAAGGGATACTGATTTTTGGAATTAATTTTGTATTCAGACACTTTGGTGAAGATATTTATCAGCTGTAGGAGTTCACTGGTAAAATATTGGGGGTTGCTCACATATACAATGATATCATAGCAATACTTTGATTTCTTCTTTTCCAATTTGTATCTGCTTAATTTCCTTTAGTTGTCTTATTTTTTAGTTGTAAATTCAAGTAATATTTTGAATTCATACAGAGTAGGCAACCTTGTCTTGTCCCTAATTTTAATGGAATCACCTAAGTTTCTTTACCTTTAATTTGATGTCGACTATTGACTTGTGTATATTGCTTTTATTATGTGTAGGTCTGTACTTATATTCCTGATCTCTCCAAGACTTTTAACATTTAAAGTATGTTGGAATTTGTAAAAGCCATTTTCAGCATCTAATGAGATGACCATGTGATTTTTTTCTTTCACTTTGTTTATATGATGGATTAAATTGATGGATTCTCATATATTGGATAACCCAGGAATCCTGGGATGAAGCCTACTTGATCATGATGAATGATGGTTTTGATGTGCTCTTGGGATTGGTTTGTAAGATTTTTTTGAGTATTTTTGCATCAATATTTATAAGAGAAATTCTCTTTCTTGAGTCATTGGGTGGTTTAGGTATCAGAGTGACTGTTACCTCATGGAATGTGTTTGGCAGTGTTCCTTCAGTTTCTATTTTTGTGGAACTGGTTGAGTAGTGTTGATACTAGCTTTTATTAGGAAGTCTGGTAGAGTTCTGCGCTAAAACAACTTACACTCAGCTTTTTTGGGGGGAAGGATTGAGAGACTTTTAAGGAGTGTTTCTATTTATTAGGGTTATAAGACTGTTTAGTTTACATGATCACTTTTTAAATTTGGAAAGTTGTATCTCTCTAGGAAATCATCCATTTGCTTTAGATTTCCAATTTTAAGGAGTACCAATTTTTGAAGTAAGACCTGATAATTTTTTGATTTTTTTTCAGTTTCTGTTGTAATGTCTCCCTTTTCAGTTCTGATTTTGTTAATTTGGATACTGTCTCTCTGCTTCTTAGTTTTGTTAGAAGTGTGTCTATCTTCTTGATATTCTCAAAGAAGGAGACCTTGGTTTTCTTGCTTCTTTGTATTGTTTTTTGTGTTTCTAATTGATTGATTTCTACCCTAAGTTTATTTCTCCTATTGGGCGTCTTTTTTTCTTTTTGTTCTAGAACTTTTTAAAAAATGTTTTATTTATTTACATTCCAAATTATTGCTCCCCATTCCAAGTCCCCCCTAATTTTCTTCCCCCTTCCCCCCTCCCCTTTGCCTCTGAGAAAGTGTTCCCCCATCCATCAACCCATCTCCACTTATCCACCCCCACCTTATGCTTCCACCTGTATCCCCCTTCCCTGGGGCATCAATTCTACAGGATTAGACACAACTTCTCCCACTGAGGCCAGAAATGGCAGTTCCCTGCTACACATGTTACACGGACAACAGACCAGCCCATGCATGCTCTTTGGTTGGTGGCTCAGTTCTAGGAGCTCCCAGGGTTCATGTTAGTTGATAATGTTGGTCTTCTTATAGGGTTGCCATCCCCATTCAGCTTCTTCAATTCTTCCCCTAACTGTTCCATAGAGGTCCCTTACCTTAGTCCAATATTTGGGTGTAAGTATCTGCATCTGTCTTAGTCAGATGCCAGTAGAGCCTCTCAGATGACAGCCATGCTAGACTTCAGTCTGTAAGCACAACATGGTATCAGTATTAGTGTCAGGGTTTGGTGCCCACCAATAGGATGGATCCCAAGTTAGACTGGTCATTGAATTGTCTTTACCTCAATCTCTGCTCCATTTTTTGTATCTGCATTTCTTTTATACAGGAACAATTCTAAGTCAAAAATTTTGAAGGTAGGTTGATGACCCCCTCCATCTAGGTTAGATACTGGGGGCACTGTCTATCTACTGGAGGTGGTCTCTTCTTCCCACTGTTGGGCATTTTGGCTAAGGTCCTGGGAGCTGCTCACACACGAGGTCTCTGGGAAGTTTTAGGGGATTCCATCCTCTTTCCAGCCCTGACTGGTGCATATCTCCTGGCTCTCTGGGCTTCTCTCCTGTCTCAACCACTCTCACACCTAATTCTTTACCCCCTTTCCCCTCTCCCTCTCCTCTCTCCCTGAGGTCTGCCCCACCCTCTGCTTCCAGTGATTAATTTGTTCTCCCCTCTAAGTGGGATATACACATCCTTAGTTGGGCCTTCCTTCTGTTTTAATTTCTTATGATCTCTGGGTTGCAATCATGGGTATTCTGTATTTGATGACTAATCTCCACTTATCAGTGAGTACATACCATGCATGTGCTTTTAACTCTTAGTTATTTCACACAGGATGATACTTTCTAGTTTCAACCATTTGCCTGCAAAATTCATGATGTTCTGAATAGTATTTTTTTTATAGCTGAATAGAAAGAATTCCATTATCTAAATGAACCATGTTTTCTGTATCTATTCTTTGGTTGAGGGGCATTGGGTTGTTTCCAGCTTCTGGCTGTTACAAATAAGACTGCTATGAATATACTGGAGCATGTGTTCTTGTGGTATAGCAGAGTATCTTTTGGGTATATGACCAGGAATGGTATAGATGGGTTTTCAGGTAGAACTATTTCCAGTTTTCTGAGGAGCCACTAGATTGATTTCCAGAGTAGTTGTACTAGTTTGCAATCCCACCAGCAATTGAGGAGTGTTCCTCTTTCTCCACATCTTTACCAGTATATGATGTCACTTGAATTTTTGATTGTAGACATTCTGATTGGTGTAAAGTAAAATCTCTGGATCATTTTGATTTGCATTTTCCTGATGACTAAGGATGTTGAACATTTCTTTAAGTGCTTCTTAGCCATTCAAGATTCCTCCAATGAGAATTCTCTTTAGCTCTGTAGTGTTGCAGTAAAAATTAAAAAAGGGCATGACTGGTTCCTGTGTGTCACCACTCCACACTGACCCCCTGGTGCTCTTGGACCCAGGCGGTCACTCCCTGGTACCGTAGGGCCACATTGAACTAACATTAATGTATCTCAGCAGCCACTGGTTCCAGTGTGGCACCATGCTTCGTTAGCTTAGCTACCTTCTAGCCCCAGGGGTTCCTCTGCTCCCATTGCTAGTTGCCCTGGCCAGCCCTGACCAGCCTAGAACTCTGGTCCCAGTTACCTGGTAACATCAAGACTCAACAAACTATAACCCAACAATCAGATTTATGTGTTAAATGGTCAATCTAAGATACATCCACAGAATAAACTCACTGCCAATTCATAAAGATAGAAACCACCTATCTAGACAAAATAAAATTGACCTAGACTACCTGGATCAGAATCACCATCTTCTGTCTTCTCCATCTTGATTCCTCTTGTTCCTCCTCCTCTCTCCTTCCTAGACTTATCTCCTGTCTACCCTTCCTTCTCATGCAATGATAGGCTGGACCCTTCTTGCTGCATAATGATATCATCCTACACTGTAGGCCTATTTTTATTTGGGGTATTTTATATATAGAGTCTAAAATCTTGAGTTCTTTAAATATTTTGGATATTAGCCCTTTATTGGATATAGGGTTGGTGAAGATCTTTTCCTAATATTTGGGTTGCAAATTTGTCCTATTGACAGTGTTCTTTGCTTTACAAAATCTTTTTAGTTCCATGAGGTCCCATTTATCAATTGTTGATTTTAAAGCTTGAGTCATTGGTGTTCTGTTCAGGAAATTTCCTCCTGTGCCCATGTGTTCACGGCTCTTCCCCACTTTTTCTTCTATTAGATTCAGTGTAATCTAATGGTTTTATGTAGAGGTCCTCCATCCACTTTGACTTGAGCCTTGTACAAGGTGATATGATAAATATGGACCAATTTGCATCCTTTTACGAGATCTCCAGTTAGATCAAGAATGGAGTCCCTTGAAGTTGAGAGATATTAATGACTTGTTATTGTTAGTTCTAGTTCTTTCATGTGAGTGGGGTGTGTGTGTGTGTGTGTGTGTGTGTGTGTGTGTGTGTGTGTGTGTGTGTGTCTGTGTATGTGTGTGTGTGTGTGTGTGTGTGTTTCTCTTCTTTTGATTTTGCTGTGAGATGGCAAAATCTTGTGTTTTGGGGGTGGATTTATCCTTTTTATGTTGGATTTTTCTTTCTAGTGTCCTATGTAGGACTGAATTAGTAAAAGGATATTGTTTAAATATGGTTTTGTCATGGAATATCTTTGTTTTTCCTTACATAATACCCGAATGTTTCATTGAGTATAGTAGTCTGGGCTGACATATATGGTCTCTTAAGGTGTACAAACATCTGTCCATGCCCTTCTGGCTTTTTATAGTCTCTGTTCAGAAGTCAGATATAATTTTAATGGCTCTGCCTTTATGTGTTACTTGGCATTTTCACCTTTAATATTCTTTGTTATATACATTGACTATTTTGACTGTTATGTGGCAGGAGGATTTTCTTTTCTGGTCTAATCTATTTGATGTTCTGTTAGCATCTGGTAGGTTTATAGCCATCTCTTCCTTTAGGGAAGTTTTCTTCTATGATTTCATTAAAGGTATTTTCTGGACTTTTGTTCTGTGAGTCTTCTTCTATCTCTTTTACTCTTAGGTTTGTTCTTTTCATATTGTCTCAAATTTCCTAGACTTTTTTGTTAGAAACTTTTTAGATTTGACATTTTCTTTAACTAATGTATCAGTTACTTTCATTGTAAATTCTATGCCCATGATTCTTTCTTCCATCTCTTGTATTCTGTCCTGTTATTTTTCCTAGGTTTCACATCTCCAGGATTGCCTCTGTTTGTGTTTTCTTTATTGCTCCCATTTTCATTTTTGGGCAAGTTTTATTCATTTCCTTCACTTGCTTGATTATATTTTCTGGTATTTCTTTTTTAAATTAATTAATTAATTTATTTATTTATTTGTTCATCCATCCATCCATCCATCCATCCATTCATTCATTCAATCTACAACCCATTATCAGCCTTTCTTCTTCTGTAACTTAAGTCCTACCCTCATTCTCCCTTAGAAGGATAAGCCCCCTCTGGGTTTCATCCCTTTTCCCTCCCCTCTCTAATTGCAAACATCAGGTTGTTGTGGGACTAGGTAAATCTCTCCCAGTGAGGCCATACAAAGCTATTTATTTAGGGATTCCAGATGCACTGGCAGGCAAGTAGGCAAGCAGGCAGGCAGACAGGCAGGCAACAGTCTCATGAACAGCTCCTGTTCCAGTTGTTCAAGAGAACTACATGAAGACCAAGCTATTCATCTTCTATACATGGGCAGGGATCCTAGGTCTAGCCTGTATTTGCTCAGTTTAGTAATACAATATCTGGGAGCCCTAATGGGTCCAGGTTAGTTGACACTGTTAGTCTTCCTTTGGAGTCCCTCTCTTCTTTGGTCCCTCAATCTTTTCTTCCAAATATTCAGTAAGACCCCTAGAGCTCCATCTAATGTTTGGGTGTGAGTCTCTATATCTCTTTTCATTGACGGCTGGGTGGAGCTTTTCAGAGGACAGTTAAGCTAGCATCATAAAGTATCATTATTATGTCAGTGGTTGGTTCTTTGCCCATGGGATGGGTCACAGTTTGGGGCAGTTATTGGTTGGCCATTTCCTCAGTCTCTGCTCTACCTATGTCCCTGTACATAACAGGACACATTTTGAGTCAACTTTTTTTGGGTGGGTTGCTGTCCTTATCCTTCTACTAGCAGTACTTCCTGGCTAAAAGAAATGGCTGCTTCAGGATCCATGTTACCCCACTGCTAAGACTTTCTCGTCTAGAATAACCTCCTTAGACCCTTTGGGATCTCTACCCATCCTGGATCTCTGGAGCATCATAGAGAACCCACTACCACCATCTATCTTCTCTCTCTCTCTCTCTCTCTCTCTCTCTCTCTCTCTCTCTGTCTCTGTCTCTCTGTCTCTGTCTCTGTCTCTGTGTCTCTGTCTCTGTCTCTGTCTCTGTCTCTGTCTCTGTCTCTCTCTCTCTCTCTCTCTCTCTCTCTCTCTCTCTCTCTCCATACGATCTCCTGCCCTCTGCCTGGCTTTCCTTCCCATCCCCTCTCCTACCTGGTTCCATCTTTCCATTGACCTATATATCTATTGTTTCCCCTTCTAAGAAAAATTCAAACATCCTCCCTTATGCCTGCCTTGTTATTTGGCTTCTTTGGGTCAGTGAACTATAGCACTATGGTCACCGCCATCATCATTATATTATGGACCATCGACCCTGACTACATTACCACTAACACACCATCATTAACTATGCAGCACCTATTCACCACAATGTACCCTGAACTTTGCTCAGGCAGAAGATTTGCCTGTGGGGCTCAATAATTCAACCCAGGAGGCCCCTTTATGTAGCTAAATGAATACATGATGACTTTCTGTATTTCTTTATATTCATTTGTTTCCTCTTTAAAGGCCTCTGCCTGTTTGATTGTGTTTGGTTTATTTCATTAAATAATTTACTTATTTGTTCATTAAAGGCCTCTATCACCTTCATAAGATGAGATTTAAGGTCACAGTCTTGCTCTTTAGATGTGTTAGACTATCCAGGGCTTGCTATAATAGGAGAGCTGGGTTGTGATAATGCCATATTGCCCTGGCATTTGTTGATTGTGTTTTTGTGTTTTTGTTTGACCATCTGGTTGTCTCTGGTATTGGCTGGCCTGGTAGTCCTTGGTAGTGGTAGCAGTAGTAGTAGCAGCCTCTCGGACTGGTTTTTCTGGCAGGCAGCAGGGAGTTGAGTGCAGATCAGTGATTTTAGGTAGAGGTGTGGACTGGAAGATGAAGCACAGAAATGAGTCAAGCCTTGTGGGCTTGCTAAGAACCCAAAATGGGGAGTGTTAGAGCCTAGATAGCTCACATGGTTATGACAGGTGGCAGTAGGCCTCCTAGGAGGCAGGCAGACACAAGAGCTGAGGAATAGAGTGGAGACCCTTGATTGTAGGAAGAGGTGTGGACTTGCTGATGGAGTACAGAAAGGATGGGGCAGGAGAAATTAGTCGTATGTGTGTCCATTTACACAGCTGAATATGAACCCTACGGAACCTTAATTAAAGTACTACATTTGAAAAAGTCCAAGCCACATTAATCAACATGGAAAAATGAATAATTTTTAAATGTTAACATGTTTATAAAGAATTATGTATGAACAAATATAAAAAGTACTCTTACAACAATATATTTTAAAATATTATTCATGAAGTAGTTACAAGCATAACACAAATAATCGTTATATCTCTTTCCCCAGATTTTTCTAATATTGATAATGATATAAACTTGATAGAGTTATGAAAAGAAAAGAACTATCATAAACGTTAATTAGACTTCAGGCATTATTTGAATTTTAACAGATATGACAGTATTTCATCAATATAACCAAATACCTAAGAGCATAACTTAAGAGCAAAGAATATATGATTTGTCTCATGGTGTCCATGCTTACTTAGCCTGTAGACATTTGGTCCTTTGAATTGAGGAGGAAAGACTGATCAAAGAGATTCTTTATATTCTGGTCCACTAACCAGAAGCAGGAAACAAAGAAACAAACAAACGAACGACCACATCATCAACAAAAAACAAATTAATGAAACAAAACCAAACAAAACAGAAAAAGGAATACAAAATGAATGCAGGGATGATAGAGCCCTTAACAACATGCTTCTACTTACATACATACCTTCTACAACTAGGACTACTGCATACCTTTCGTAACTCCCAAAATTACATTCCATTTTATAACTCACCAAAAATTGACCCATCTACTATATCAGATAGTAGCATCCTTACAGTTATGCTTTATTAATTCAGACATATCCCGAGCTAGTCAAATTGACAGTCAGGATTCATGCTCTTATCACACTGTCTCCTTGTTCCAGCTGCTGATTCAACATACCACAATCTTGTCTTATTTGTGACATTTGTGACACTACCTCAGACTTTCCTGGCTTTTCATTATGCCAGAAAAGCTCTCTTAATATATTTTATACAGTGACCCTATATTTAAGTGGATCTGATGCCTCATGATTAGAGGGAAATTATGAATTGGAGGGAAATTTCAAAATCCTGCAGGAAATGCCTTAAATTCTGTTCTATCAGGAAGGATGTAATGTTACTGGCAGCCCGACTTACTTGAGTCATTTGTAAGTGTAATTGCTAAATTCATGGGGTGGTTTTCATTTGTTTTTTGTTTTCCTTCTTCCTTTTTCTTTTTAAGTTTACACATTTTCTGTATACTCCAGACTGTCATCAAACAACAGGTCCCTTGTCTGCTTCTTGCATTTTGGGATTATAGGTGAATGCTTTCACACAGCCTTTTGGATAATCCTTTTTTATTTTTTTCTGTAATGAGAAATCGATCCCAATGATTGATGATATATTTGACTGCATATTTAAATAAATATATGTACATTATCAATTTTAATTCAATGCCAGATTTCATAAACTTGTGGGAATCAAATTTTCCAAATATTGATTTTTTCGGTGTTGCCTTCATTTTTCTAATATCAACCCTGACATTCCTTCCTCATTGATGTTGCTTCATTTAAAATCCATTGCAATAAAGTCCCTGCCGCTTACATTTGAGAGCTCTTCAGCACGGTCTTTTCCCTCTAGTCTCTGATTATACTTTTTTCCATCATTACTAGATACTTCCTCTCCCTCGTCTATGCTTTGGGTGGACTCTTATCTCTTACCTCCATTGTGCGTACATCCCATTAGCTGCTTCTTTGTAGTAAATTCATGTGCTCTGAGTTTTTCATGTGGTAGTGAAACTTCCACAAAAAATTCTCTCCATAAAGAATCCCTCAGAGGTGGAGGCATAGACGAGAACTCAGTAAGCTTTGTCAAGCGGCTGAGTTAGAGAAACTACTTGGCTCCTTGATGCTGCTTTCCCCCATGCCCTCAAAAGAATTTTTTTCTTTAAAGATCAATGAATGCTCTCCTTGACCTTGTATTGATCCGCTAGCTAAGTCCCACTTCCCAATTCGGCTTCACAATATGTTTTCAGAGAATAGTTCACAGCCAGAGTTTCTAGTTTTTCACACCAACACTGCCTTCCGTTCTTTCCTCAGGAGATTTCTGGCTACCTTCACTATCATCTTACATTGGTGACTTTTTTCAAGTTCATTGGTGAATACCACGAGACAAATGTGGCTGTCATCCTTCCTTCCTTCCTGCATAACCTCCAAGTAAAAACTGGTATCTTTAATCTAGAACACTCTGGCTTGGCTGTCACACTATAGATTCACCAGGTTTACTCCCTCCAGCCTGCTGTGCTTCCCAGATACTCTCATTCCTAAATATTCTATTGTCAGGAAGCTAGACTTGTTCCTTCTTCATGAATTCCCAAGAAGCATTTCCCGGGAACTAACATTTAGTTCCATTGTTTTACATGTATGTACTTACGATCACATTTATTTACTCAAAGTAGAAAGTCGTAGCATAATTTAGATGGTTATAATTAAGTGGCAGCATCCCATCTTTTCTCAAATGATGAGCTGGCTATCGCTTTGTTTCTCTGACTTTCCCCTTCTTCTGTCGTCTTCATGCCATTGAAGGGAATAAAGATTATGGGCTTCGTTGTTTAAATCAACAATAACGAGCAGCATTTGAGTCCTTCCTCCATCCTAAGCCCAAGTTTGTTTGCTTTTACTCATTTAATCGTCACAGTACATCCCCAATATGGGGTTTCTCTCTGATCTCACTATATTTCACGTGCTATGAAGATAATTCATGTAATTGGTCTCAGTCTTCATTCTGTCAGGCTATGCATGCTATGTTGAACTGAGATGAGATCCCCTAGTGTTGCCCTTCTGCTGACCACTCATCAATAGCTCTTTACTACAAGGCGAATGAACTTCAAGTTTTGCTTTCTGCTATGAAATACTACTAAATAGACCACTTGCTGTTTTATAACCCACTACTCTTTGTATTCCTTGATCACCATAATGCAGCTGACTTTCTCTCTATTTCTTACATTGATTATATTCTGTGCAAGGACCCTTCTAGTTATGTCTTTCTTGGCTAACAAATTCATGTCTTCAAAATGGATATCTCTTTATTAACCCCCGCTAACATTCCTCTGTATAAGGGGATGAGAAATGGTCCAGAGCAAAAAGTGTTTGCTTTACCAGAATGAGAATCTGATTTGAATTTTCTACAACCTTGTAAAAACCCTGAGGGGGTACAGTGGATTGTAATCTTAGTGCTGGGAGGCCTCTGACCACCAAGGCTTCACTGACCATCCAGTTTCTTCAATTGGTGAGCTGTGGATTTATCCAGAGACTGTGTCTCAAAAAGAAAAGCGGGCATAGAAGAAGCTGTGCATATACATGCACAGGTAGTTACTCCAAATACATACATGCATACAGAACATAGATCAGTCCCAGGAAATTATGAGATGAACTTGATACTTTTTCATAGTTTCTTTTCCTCTCTCTCCATCTATTTCTTTCTTTCTTTTTCTTTCTTTCTCTTGCTTTCTTTCTTTCTTTCTTCCTTCCTTCCTTCCTTCCATCCATCTTCTTTCTTTCTTTCTTTCTTTCTTTCTTTCTTTCTTTCTTTCTTCCTTCCTTCCTTCCTTCCTTCTTTCTTTCTTTCTTTCTTTCTTTCTTTCTTTCTTTCTTTCTTTCTTTTTTCCTTCATTTCTTTCTTTCATTCTTTCTCTCTTTCAGCAAGGTATTATATATCCTAGAATGACCTTGACCTTCTTCTATATCAAGTATGACTCTTGGTCTTCCTTCGTCCACATCCTCAGGTCTGAAATTCTATGTCCTAACATTCTTTTGATGCACTAGTTTTGTTCTAGCTATTTCATGGATATTGACTAAAATGTTGTGTGAATATATTAATTTTCCTTTCACTGAAATGTGTGCTTTAAGAATTATGGAACATTCCTAGTGATCTCAGATATTTTCAGAACTTTTCATAATGTCAACCTTATGGTAATAGTGCAATATATTACCATATATGGTAATAAAAGATATATAAACGTAATAAATGAATAGATTCTCTCTACAAAATTAGTTGACAGTGCTAGCTGCCAAATGACCACAATAAATAATATCCTTTTGTTTCATTGAGGTAAAACCCACCTTTTAGGTCAGAATTATTGCTGATCTTCTCCTGGTTTTAAATGACACAGTGCTTTGCTTTTTGTTTTGGAGCAAAGCAAAATATGATTATTGTTTCTTGGAATGTGATTAACCTGAGTCTATCTCCTTCAAAATCATTTAATTATGCCGTTGATAAACAAAATCAGTGTTTCTCTGGCAGAATTGAGTACAACCATCAAATTCCATCCCATATTAATAAGTTTCATATATATATATATACATATATGTACACAATACATTTTATTTGTATAGTTCCTATGGATGGCATCAACTTTTTTGGTTGTTTATGGCTGATGCATCAGACAAGGGGCAGCTACAGAGTCACTCTGGATACCTTATTCTGTACCCCTATGTAAAGCACCATATTTCTTCCCATAGTGCAGGGATCCTAAGCAATCACACTGATGGTATGCATCAAGGCAAGGAGACTGAGAACTGTGACCCGTCCTTGTTACAAAAAGGACAGAAAAATAAGTGGGACGGAAGACCCAGATTTCTTGCTACCTCTCTTCCTGTTCCCATCCATTTCGATTTACCTGCTCCAGGTGTAGGTGAGGAATTAAACTCTTACCGTTCCTCCCGGCCCTTCTCTCTCTCTCTTCTCTTCAGCTTTAAAGGTAGAGGACGTAGAAAAGCAAGAACCCTGTGTGTTTTCCATTCCTCATTGTGTTGCTGGCAGCCAGCAAGGTAAAGAGTAATATTTTCAACCGAACTTCTGTAAATCAATTAAGAAATGTGGGCTTACTAGCTAGTTTAGACAGATTAAACAAATATAGGGTTAATCATGGGTTAAATGATAAATCACATTTACCTTCTGCTCTGTTCTAAAAGAGGAAAAAAGAAATCAAATACGTGGTAATAAAAGGAGCGTGGCTCCACATGTTGTTCTTATGTTATTATTGTGCGATGTGTGATGTTATTATTATTATGTGGCAATATATACAATAACAAGTATCTCCAATCGTTTTAACTTTGAATGCTCAGTTTATTTTTAATTATTTATTTTACTCTTTGAGATTAGAGTATGACACATAGCTTTTCTTTCCTTTTCCTTTCTCCAAACCATTCAATATACCCCACCCAACCCCCAAATTCCTGGCCTCTTTTCCCCTAATTATTGTTACATAGATATATGCAGAGATACATGCAATGTGTCTGTAAAATGTTGCTCTTGTAAACATTTTCAGGGATGACGTCTTGCTGTTGTTTCTAAAGGTCTCTGAGGATAGATGCTAGAGAGTTGGCTCAGTGAGCAGGAATTCCTGCTCCTCTGCCTAGAAGAGCTGGGTTCAATTGCCAGCCTGTGCAAGACGGTTCACAGCCTTCTCTAACCTTGGTTTCAGCAGAACCAATTCTCTCTGCCAGCCTCTGTTGGCACCAAATATAAACATGGAGCAGAGGCATACATGTAGGCAAAACATTCATATACACAAGATAATCAATATCTTTAAAAATTCTGAATATAGTATTTATTTGGTGTTAAAAAGTCTTAAATCAATACATGGAAACAACTGTATCCCTATGTGCACATAAAATTTAGGAAGCAGAGTTAACCTTAATGTCCATTAGTTGATACATAGATAAAGAAAATATAGTAGGTGTACATAATGGAATACTAGCCATCCATTCAAATGTATGCCATTATTGCTTCTCTTGGTGACAAATGGATGAAAGTTGATGATATTGCATTAAGTGAAATATGTGATACAGGGACTATCTGACCTCAAATGTTTTCTGAAAAATGTGCAGAGATTTCTGTCCACCGTAGAAAGAATTAGTATGCTTAGGGAAGCTATTCTGGGTTTAACATCCCATGCTTCATTCCCATCTTTGAATCTCCTACCTGTTTTCCACCTCCAGCCCCTGGCCCCTGGAGCATCTCAAGTTACTTCAAGGAGCTTTGAATCTCCAAAACAATTTTCAGCAAAAAATTAAATTTTAATTCACTTTAACTTGCCCCCCCCAAAATAAATAAAACATAAGCAGAGTTGCAAAATTAAACAATAGGAGCTGCAGCTATCAAAGGGCACGGCAGGCAGGCTGTGGGTTTATCTCCACAGTGCCAGCTGAAGCCAGGCTTTGCTTAGCTATCCGGATGTCTCTGCTTCACCCTGTGGTGAACATGTGAGGGGAAAAACGTTGACATTTGCACGTAACGCAAAAGAGGAAGCAGATCAGAAATACAAGAAGAAATTAATATGGGAAACATTTCTGTGAAGAGTATCCCTTATATACATTAACTTAAATTATTTTCAAGGGAGATAAAAGAATATCCCAAATGAGCATGGTAATGTATAAATGAATCTAAATATACGAAACAGTTTTGGAAACTGGTTTCCTTTCTTTCAACAAAACTCCTCTTTCTCTATGTTGCTTTTGACTGCCAAAGAATAATTAGTGCAGATACCTAAACCTTATTTGAGGTTAAGGTTACTTCATTGTTCTCTCTGTGACAAATGGACGATACATAATGATATTGTATTAAATGAAATATGTTACTCAGGGACAACTACCTGAGCTCAAATGTTTTCTAATAAATGTGCAGAGATTTTTTTCCTTCATAGAAAGAATTAGTATGCTTACTAATTTTTTAAATCATTGTAT
This sequence comes from Rattus norvegicus, assembly GCF_021556685.1. Taxonomy (NCBI): domain Eukaryota; kingdom Metazoa; phylum Chordata; class Mammalia; order Rodentia; family Muridae; genus Rattus; species Rattus norvegicus. The sequence continues at coordinate 82,414,309 of NC_141543.1, forward strand.
TTTCTTATACAATGTATTTTGACCATATCCACTTCCCTCCACCTTTTCCCTAGACTTTTTTCAAGATCTCCAACTTCATACTCTTTTCTTGGTTTCTTTCTTGTTTCTTTTTTTCTTTTATAAACCACAGACACCAATAAAAGCTGTCCAGATGTGCAGGAATTCAGAGCCATAATCAGGAGCGTAGAAGGCCTATGTGAGAAAAATCCCCCTGGGGAAGGAAACTGACTCATCTTCCCCCAGGAATCATCAACTGTCACTAGCTTTGGGCTAGGAGTGGGGCGTTATGAATTGAATTGCCCCAGCATCTTTGTTGGACTGTTCACTGACTTTATATAGTTCAGATCTTAACAATTTGTGAATTCATGAGGGCAATGACCTTGTCAGCTCCAGAAGAATCTATGTCAAAACAGTTTCACCTGGCTCCCTGCTTTAAAATGTTTTTGTTCCGTTTTCCATGATGTTACCTGAACCTTCTGTGAGGGGTAATACAATCTCCCATTCATGCCTTTGAGGACTGAACAAATTTGCAAGCTTCACAAACCCAAGTGAATTTGGATGCTACAGTGTATAAGATCTACTGATTCTCTCTGTGTCTATCTTGTTCTTGGGCTAGAAACAACTTCTTAGGTAAACATACATTTTAACTTTCCCCTCTTCTCAACTGGCATATTAAAATTATGAGTGAAGAATCTCTTTCTGGTCTAAGAACTTGCTTGATCTGTTAACTGTCAGCTCTAAGAGTTTTTGTTTATTTGTTTGTTTTATTTTGTTTTCAGGAGTCTTAGAAGAAGATTGTATCTTGTTTACAATGGGCATTATGAAGCCCTGCTACCACATCTATATTTCAAGCTTGGTTGCCCTGAAAGAGTCCTTGAAATCTCAAGTTAGATTCAAAGCATGCTTAGCATGTCTGCTCCCAAGCTGTGAAGAAATAGAGGAGTGAGGGAGCACTGTCTCCCAGTGAGGATATGCAGAACTCTAAAATGATTCTGTTAGACACAATCTACTTCTTGATTTTTTTCATATTTTAGTTTTATTCTTTTCATTCATCCATCCATACAAAAACTTATTAGAACATATCTTTTGCCCATATGTGAGACAGTATGAGTTTCATAAAAGGGCAAACATGAGGTCACCCTACTGACTGTACAATCTTTGGATCTGCAACCCTGGTCTGTCCAGCACCTTGTCAGTCTATCTGTAAAAACACCCTCACTTAACCTGTATGGAGAATTCCTAGAGGAATGCCACCATCATCCCCGAACCCAAGGAAACATTGCTGACTTTCTGGAAAAATATCTGAATGTTATTCCACTCTCAATTTAGTAATAATAATGTCCTGTTTTTATTTTGCAGAACTCCGACTAAGACTGGGGGAACAGTTGAAGATTTACTTATCTCTGCCTTTGGCTCTAGGTTCCTTTCATTTCCACCTTGGGTGAGTGACTCTAACAGACATTTCTCTTGACTTCACAACCAGTTTTCGCTTGAATATTATTGGTAACATCCAGTTCCTGGATTATCAAGCAGGCTCTTACTAGACTTTGCCAGGTCACCAAATACTGGTTTAATCCAGGTCAGAGGAAAGAGAAGGAATAGTAAATAGATAAAGAGAATGGTAAGTACTAAGAATAGAGGTAAAAATGACATCATGAGTTACTTGTGCCAAAGAAACAGACCTTGGGGCCTCTCAGTACTCATATGGGGCCCACAAGAGGCCATAGCCTCGTGCTCTGAAACATGGTACCCCTGGTCGGTGTTTCTTCCTTGTCATCAGGGGTCCAGGCATCTTGACCTTAATGTGGGGTGTCTCCATATATATATATACACATACATATATATATACACACACATGTATATACACATATATATACACACACACATATATATATTGTAATATATATTAGACCAAATATATATCCTAAGACTGTCATATTTAATATTGATCATTACACAGCCTAAATGTCATACTCCCAAGTGCGGTCGGTGAAACAGTTTTAGATTTACAAGAGGAAAATTCCATGTCAAATTTAGGGCATTTCAAGCCAATCATTCTTTTTGGGGTTGGCATGCACAAATGAATGACTAATCTATGTAAAGGAAGGAAGCAATGTTTGTATTGATCTTATATGCGGGCCTGTTTCTAAGCAATGATCCATTCAGCTTTGACACTGAACATACCTTTTTATTGGAAGCAGAGATTCCTTTAGTCCTAATGTAGGGAATGGGTTCCTTGTATAGTAACAGTACGCTACGTGTCTGTGATGCCAGGAACTACAGCTGAGCTGCAAAATAGCTAGAAACATATTGTAAATAATATATCAGCTATAGCCTGTAACAAACCAAATATTGAAAGTAGTTGTCAACTAGGTAAACAATTGGCCATTCTAAACGTCGATGCTAAATTATAAGATGTTCCCTTTCTGCTCGATGATAGCATACAAACAGAACTTTCCCATAAAAATATATTTTCCATTTTAAACATTTTCAAAACATTTCCAAGATTCTTTCAAACACAATATGTGGGCAAAACTAAACCCATCTGTTCATCATATTTTGCCCACAGCAAAAGAAATCTTTATATTTAAGATTAAGATAAATGTATGTTATTTTTTTACAAGAATTCATTTTAGTGGTATTTTTGCAAAATCTTTATGAGTCACATCTTAATGTTCCAATTATTCAAGAGAAACGACTAAGGTGAGGTCTGGGTGAGAGGTAGCATTTAACATTTTCTAATTTGTCATTTTCCTGTGCTTTAGCGCAATCAAAACTTTAAACACCTAAAAAGAAGTTTATAATATTTAAAGAATATACAGATTTGTATATGAAAACACTGAAATCCAAAGAAAAATTGAGGTTCAAACATCATAAGGCTAGGATAATTCAGAGAAATGAAATCCTGGGATATTTATCCTAGCTTCATTCCTTTCCGCCCCACTATAACTCAGGTGCAGAAATATTCCTAGTCCATGTTCACTTATGCAAGAGAACATAGTGTTCACTGAGCATCTGAAACTTACCTGGCACTGCTAGTCAGTGACTCAGTAAGCTGATTGATATGCTGCAAGATTTAACAGACAAAGAAAATGACATAACAAAATACAGATATGAAGTAGCACAGTGAAAGAACCACAAGGGTGGGGGGAGGAAGGAACAGTGGGTGGGGGTGGGGAAAGAGGGGAATGATCTGGTTTTGGGTGGGGGGAAAAGTACTGAAGCCCTGAGGTCCAGCAGAAAGAACAGAAACAGGTGACCTCAGGAGGAAGGAGGTTGGGAGGATACTCTAGAATGTATCTGAGACCTGGGGAAGGGAGAGATCCTTAAGACTCAATGCGGGGGGCTAGATGAAATGCCCTACATTGGGGAGAGGGAACTTATTGAACCCACATCCAACAGAAAGACAGGGCATCAAGTGAGGGATGGGGTTGCCATTCCATAGTCAAAGCTCTGACCCATAATTCTTTCTGTCTGAAAGAAATTATGCAGGGATGGAAATGGAGAAGAATCTAAGGAAAACAAGGTCCAGTGACAGGACCAAAGTGGGATCCAGCTTAAAGGGAGGCCCCAAGACCTGACACCATTACTGAAGCTATAGGGAATTAACAAAAAGGGATCTATCATGACTGCCCTTCGAAAGTCCCAACAAGCAGCTGAAAAAGTCAGATGCAGATATGTGCACCAAACTAATGAACACATGCTGCTGACACCTCTGGTTAAATTAGGGAAAAGCTGGAGGGAGCTGAGGAGGAGGGCAGCTCTGTAGGGGGACCAGCATTCTCAATTAAACTGAACCACCGAGATCTCTCAAACACTGGATCACCGACAAGGCAGCATACACCAGCTGAAATTAGGCACCCAACATGTATACAGCAGATGATGGCCAGGTTTGGGTTCAGCTGGAGAAGATGCACCTAACCTTCAAGAGACTCCCCCAGGGAGATCTGGTAGGGTGGGTGGGGTGGAGCCATCTTTACGGAGAGTGTGGGGGTGGGATATGGGATGTAAAACAGTTGGGGGGTGAACCAAGAGGAAAATAAACTCTCAAGCTTAAAAGTAAATACATAATTAAAAAGAGAAAGAGAGAAAGTCACTGAGAGAATAAGTACTAGAGTCAGCCTTACCGACAGTGCTCTACGTCCTTGGGAGTCCAAACATCTGATGGCAAATGTCAAAGTTGATTTCCTTGTCATTCTCTCCAACGTAATTTACATTCCAGTAAATAACGGCATGGCATGGACCAGAGTTGATCATTATAAACTGATTGTAGTAGGGTGCATTTACCCTTTCACTGTCAGGTCATGAAGAGAAGGCAGATGTCTGAATTCACAATTTACAGTGAATCATTTTCAGCATCCATCTCTTCCCAGGCACAAATAACAGGAAGCACACCCACCTGTAGCTCAATTGTAGACAGTCTAAGTTTTTTATTTCTCCAGTACGGTGTGACTCAGGCTCACCTGACTATGAACCTTGGCCCGTCAGAATTGCTTTGGGGAGGAAATATTCTTAAATTGGAAAACTGTAGGCACTTTCTGCCCTGAACTTGGAAAAGACATCAAGCAAAAGACTTTAGAGGCAAGTTGCTAGGTGTGGTGGGAGTTCTCTGAAAGGCCCTGTGGCCTTAGGGTCTCAGACTTTTCAGATCTGTCTCATTGTCTTCAGTGTGAATGAAAGTGTAGAACATTCATAAAAAGTGACAGGAGATCAAGTACATATATATGTGTATATATAATGCTTCTTGCTTGGTAGATAATATTTAATACTTCATGTTTTCCATTTTCTTCCTATCTTCCTATCTTCCTCTCTCTCTCTCTCTTTCTCTCTCTCTCTCTCTCTATCTCCCTCTCTCTTTCTTTCTTCCTTTCTTTCTTTCATTTTCTTTCTTTCTTCCCTTCTATCCTTCTTTCTTTCTTTCCATCTTTCTTTCTTTCTTCCCATCTTTCTTTCTTTCTTTCCACCTTTCTTTCTTTCTTTCTTTCTTTCTTTCTTTCTTTCTTTCTTTCTTTCTTTCTTTCCTTTTATAGATAACAGAGGATCAGAAATGCAGTGGAACTTGCTGGCAATTACATAGAAATTAAGTGACTCATAATACTACTCTAAAGCTAGCTCCACTTGTCTTTTCTAAGCCTGCATCCTTTCAGATCCATGGACACTTAGGACATAAAGGCCCCTTCTTCTCCATCTTTTGTAAGTTCTCACTCAGATGAATTTCTACTTCCAACCTTCTAATGATATGTGTTTCTAGGTCTTTGTTTATTTCCTTTGATTATTTCTCTTGATTATTTTCTTCTTATTTTTAATTGATTATTTCTTCATCTTTTCCTCCAAATGACATAACTTTATAAGACTGTAAAATCTTGGTTTCCTATCATCTCTGAGCATTAAATCTCATTTATAGACATCAACATTGTATGTTAGTGGCTGCAATTATTATTTCTAACACATTTCTGAGTTTCCATTTCAGAAAACAAAACAATCTATGTACTGTTTTTATTATCCAAATCATGTACTTGTTTTATACATATTTTTATTTTTTTATCAATTGTATCACCAATAACCGGCCACTACTACTTGAAAATGTTTAAAATTTGAGTTTACTCCTTCATGTACAGGTTCATTTTAATTTTGGATTTTGTTTTGTGTCTCCTTGTCTATTTTATCCTGTGTGTCTCGTACTCTAGATCTCAGTTTATTTCTGTTTGGATCGTATTGGATCAACTGGGCACAGCTCCAGTATGACTTGTTCTCCGTGCATTGATTCCACTATGTAAGGGGAGGCACCATTCTTTTCTAAGTTCCCTCAGTTTGAATACACATTGCCATCTTTATTTTGCTTTATGTACCTCTGTGTGTGTGTGTGTGTGTGTGTGTGTGTGTGTGTGTTTTATTACAAATCAAGGTAAGTTCCTTAAAAATAAAAACTTCATGGCTGCAACTATATTTATTAGGTATTTAGCATCATATTTTACATGTAATTGATACCTTTACATATTTATTATCATAATATAGTTATTATCATAATTATTTACTTGGCTTAAAGCAGACATAATTTTAAGCAAATTACATTTTTTTAAAAAAATGGGAAAGGGACAGGAACACATGAAATGAAGTTGGATGGGATGGGATGGCAAAGAGCAGAAAGCAAAACAAAGGATGAAAGGGAAGATTGAATAAATAAAAGCCAACAGTGAATGGATACATGTCAAGGCTTTCTGGTCTTAGTGAATGAGTCCCTTCTTTAAAATCATGAACATTCAACACTACAGGCTTAGAGTTTTCCTACTCAAGACCTAGATAACACCTTATAAAGAGTACACCTGCCATAGGTCTTTTAATTGTGCCTATACTGCATATTGCAATCTATAATCACCATGGAGACATACAACTCCCATAAATATTGTTTATGGGACATCTGCTAGGATCACAATGTTTCCAATATATGTCAAGATGCCAACACTCTGTGGGCCTCTGGGAATGCATGAGAGATGTTAGAGTGGTGTGGGAGAAGGTTAGGCAGTAGCATATTGAATGCTGAGCCAAAAGTTGATAAACAGCCAGATGACACTTAACACATTTCAGTTATCTGCTTGTTCTTGGTGTCATGGTGAGACATTTGTCATCTGTGGCAGATGTGAAGTGCATCCATAGCTGTTCCTTCCACAGTGCTACCAAATGATGTTGCCCCAGGGAATCTATGCACACAGTTGTTCATTTAGCTTTCAACGCAGATGTTCAGAAAGTGGTCAGTACTGGTTCCCTTTCAAAGGCTTGCCCTACATATCAGATGGGCTCTCTATGATTAAAGGAGAAGAGAAGTTCACTGAAATGGTTCCACCTCTGCCTGTCAAGCACTATGTTGCCTTAGTAACATGCTTGTGTGGTTATAAACTATAACCCCCTGGCAAAGATTTCAGTTTGGCCTAAGTAAAGTATTTTGTATAAAGACGTTTCATCTCTTCAAAGATGATTCCACTCTATTCCCAATGCTCTAGGAAGAAGTTAGAAATGAGACCAATTCATAGAATTCTTTTAAAGCCACCTGGGGTGCTTAAGGTGCCCACTGTCCTTATGTTTAAGTTTCTATTACCTCAGTAGCTTAACCTTAAGATTCTCTTGCTCCGTCCTTAAGGAATATAACAGCAGCCCTCCAGTTAACTTAGCCAGGAGGAATGCCAGTAATTAGGCTCGCCCTCATGCTCTGATCCTCAGTCTTTATCCTTCTTGACTTAAACAGTGAAAGTGACAATTTCATGAAGTTATCTACTCACTTACTGTTATAGAAAATGATTTGAGACCAGGTTGATATGTTACCCTCTCTGAAAATGTGAGTTATAATTGATGCTCAAGAGAGGATCTCTAAATTGAGAACATGGCCGGCTGTCATTAGCTTCAAATGATCTAGTTTCTCAAATCATTTTAGTCTCGGCAGAGTAAATGGTTCAGAATTCTTCTCTCCACATTATAGGGGATAAATTAATGAATGTTGCAATAGATTCTAAGACCTAACTGGAATTGTGATTTACTCAAGTGTCTCCAGCCTTCAAGAAAAGTTGAAAACTGCCAAGGCAGACACTATCAGTCTCAAGTGCATTAGCTGTAAACACTGAACTGAAACCAAGCTGCCTGGTACAAAACTTTTACTTTATTTAACAAATATTTGTTAAATATTTATTTGTCTGATATGTTTACATTGTACATGCAATACATGTGTTTAGAATATTCATATGCTAACGCACATGAGTGTGTAGGTGTGGGCATCTGTGTCATGCATGCAGGATGAAAAGAAGGATCACTTCTTACATTGAACCTGGAAGGTTCAAGACCTGATGTGTGGGTGTGGAAATCAAGCATGGGTCCTCTGGAAGAGCAACAAGTACTTTTGTATTGATGAGCCATCACTCCAGGCTTATACTCTCAGTTTTGTTTTGTTATGTTTTGTTTTGTTTTGTTTTGTGGGTGTGAGAATAAAACTCAAGTGCTAATGCTTAAAAAGAAATCACTCTTAACTAGTAATCGATATCCCTTAGCCCTCACCATACAACAGTCCAAAGGAAAGCTGAAATGAAAGAAGCTGGTATTTTTCACTGCTTGCGATTTGCCACACTTGATATTCTGAATTTAGGCATATCATTGCATTAATCTCTCGGCATCAGTGTAGGATGTCTGTGGTCACAGTCCTTGACAAATGTGTAACGTACAGAAGAGTCAATGTATTTAAAGTCATCAGCGATTCAGCTTATGTTCAAGAACAGTCTTGTTGGGCTGAAGAGATGACTCGACTGTTAAGAGTATACTGGCTCCTCTTCTAGAGGTCCTGAGTTCAATTCCCAGCAACTACATGGCTGCTCCAACCATCTATAATGGAATCTGATGCCCTCTCTGGTGTGCAGATGAACATGCACAGAGCATTCATGGCTTTCTTCTCTCTCTCTCTCTCTCTCTCTCTCTCTCTCTCTCTCTCTCTCTCTCTCTCTCTCTCTCTCTGTTTCATCCATGGATCCAAATATAGCTCCTAAGTGGTTGTGCTTATGTTACCAGCCAGGGACACAAAGCAGGATAGCCATAAATTCACTGCAACATCTACTTATCTTAATTCTCAGTACTAAAGATTTATTTGAAATATACACTTACCATCATTAGTTTTTTCTTATAAATACAGCAAATAAAATAATAAATTTGGTTCAGGGAAGTACCAGTTATCCTATGTCTCTTCATTTCCCTTTCCAACAGCTGTCTCTAATGCCTATACCCATGAGATGGTTAATTTCAGTGAATTATGTACCTGGCTTTTCTGTTCTTCATCCGAATCTACTACTCAATGTAGGTTCCATTAATTTTGAACTGTACTTTACTTTTAACAGCTAGAGTTTAAAATGTTTCCTGTCTCCTAAAAGAAAAATAATTTGGCATTAAAAAATGTGACTCTTTTCTATCATGTAAGATAAAAGAAACATTGATACCTAATGGCTTTGGTCAAAAAAATGGTTTGTTTGATTCCCTTCAAACATGCCTTGACTCTATACAGTTGCTGTTATTTCTTGTCACTGTGTGTATTATTTGTAATTTTTTTCTCTGAAAGGGAAATCCTATTTCTTCTAAAGCCTTCTCCAAACTTCCAGTCTTAGACAAGTGATTGGTTTGAAATCACAGTTGTGAGGTAGAGCAGGCCTATCTGTAATACCCATTAATACAGTGTCCTTCAGCCAGACAACATCATTTATAATCTGCGAAGAAAGCTGGGACAGCTCCCAATTCACAGCCGAAGCTTTCCAATTTATGCAGCCTGAGCCAGTGATTTGGGCAGTCAGAAATCTCCCAATAAGCAGTAAATACATAAAGAAATGAAGAAGAAAAAACAATACAGTTGGACAGAGTTGTTTATAACAAGAATCAGATCAATGAGGGCAGACCAAACTTGATAAGTAAAACTCAGGAAAGCAATAGATACAAGTGTGGATTTTTTTTCTATCTACAGGATAATAAGGAAAGAAAATCCTCTGTAGAATTTCCATGGCAGATTATTACAGGACCTCTCCTATACCCAATGATTTGAATTCAACATGTTTATTTATGTATTGACAGCTGTTTGTCCTAGGAATTTACACAAAACAGGTGCTTTAAAAATGTGGCAAATTATGTTATGATAGTGCTAAAATTTTGAATGGTGTCTTACACAAAAAAGAGTAACTGTAGTGATGAACAATTCAATTGATAATAATTATAAATAATAATTTTCTCATTTACTCTCATAGTATACTCTGTTCAGTATGCCTAAACATAAAAGGATATTGGGAAGAATTTGTTGCACTATGAAATATAGTCATGATTATGAAAGATTTATTATATGTTTTGTTTCTCATTCTCTAATAATTTTAATACATTTTGCTGTTATCTGTTAATCAAGGGCTTGTCATTGACTAAATTACTGCTATCATTTAGATAGTAGATGGCTATTTCTTTAACACACTCTGATTCTTGCTACCCTCGTTTTGATTTTTGCTTTTGCTTATTTGGGGGGTGGGTAAAATTTTAAATATGCCAACACTTACATTAAAAGTTCTGCAGAAATCTGAATGTCAATTTGAAGGAAAAGATCTTTAATGCTAAAACCAAAACTAACGCAAAACCAGTTGATCCATAGTGGAATGATAGATCCATACATGTAAAGACAGTGAACAGTGATGGGTTTTAGATTAATGTGCCTACAATCAAATTAGAAATGAAAATAAAATGCAACTTTAAGATATGTAATGTCTCACACCATGTTGAACAATGGAAAATATACTCCAAGTGAACAAAAATAATTTCCAAAGTAAGGAGGCATGACATAAAAGGCTAATAGTTTAAGCAGCATATAAAACAACAGAAGTAGACATGTGCTACAGGCTTTATTTGTTCTGTCATATTTATTAATACTTTCTTTGTTTAAATTTAAGAAAAATCAATGGAAAACAGCATAAAAAGTTTATAATTCGGAATGTATATGGCAAGGCAATGTAAGTGTAGTCAGAGCAAATGAATCAAGTGTGTGACTGAGGTGAAAATAACTGACAAGAACAATCTGATGAACATTGCACGAGACACACAGGGAAATAGAATTTCCAAATATTGGAAGATATCTGGCATTATTGCCCTGTTTCCTGGACTTTACTCGCCTTCCTCTATTCTGGTTAGAGAAGAGCACACATAAAGTGGTTTGCAAACACTTTGGGGATTTTGTCTGGCTTGAACCTGCCTAGGACTTGTGTATGTTATCACAGTCTCTGTGAGTTGGTATGTGTTTCATTTCCTCACTTTTGAAAGGAGAGAAACAATATGAAGTCGAGAGATGAAGGGATATTTGGGAGCATTTGGGGAAAGGAGAAGATTATATTCAAAGTATGTATGAAAAATTAAAAACAAAACAGGAAATGCCAAGAAATTTATTTATCACAGATCTAGAGGGTGCTTGATAAAGGCTTGTGACACTTTCTTGTTTTACCCCTACATCTTATAAAGGGCTAGTTAGCTTGGGGCTCCTCTATAAAGGTATTAATGTCATTCATGAGAGAGGATTTTACCATATAATGGCCTTCCCCAAACCTCCACCTTCTAATATCATTACCCAGAGAGTCAAATTTTATACATGAATTTTGACAAGAGAGTAGCATTTGGACTACTATAAGATCATTTTATATTGTGTAAAATTCTCCAGGAGTATGGGCTCAACCTAATGTTGAAGAAATAACAATTAACCATGATAAAATAAAATACAATACAATGACACAAAGACAATCCTATCAAAGTTGGACATGGCAACCAAACAAGAGGAAAAGAGTCCTAAGAGTAGGCAGAAGAGTCAGAGACTCACTCATTCTCACAGTCAAGAGTCCCAGAAAATGTTTAGTTAGTAACTATAATATATATGCAGAGGGAGAGAGAGAGAGAGAGAGAGAGAGAGAGAGAGAGAGAGAGAGAGAGAGAGAGAGAATAAACAGACCTGTGTAAGCCCTCTTCTTGATTCTTCATTCTCTGTGAATTCATATGAGCCTTGCATAGTTGATTCAGGCCTGGTTCTTCTTGTTGTCGAGGGGAAGATGTTAAAAGAATAAGGAAATAGTAAAGAGCAGAAATGTATAGGAGATACAAGGCACAGATGGAATTCTAGGAAAAATGGATATAAAGTTTTATATGAAATATGGACTTATTGGCATGGCTGACTTTTACTCTGTTCCAGTAGTAGAAACTAAAGTATATGAAAGAAGTTTTTAAACTTTAATGGTTGTGTAATTATTTGTATATATCAATAAATGCAATGTTTGATGAAAGCTTAAAGTTTTACAAATCTTGTGAGCTTTTCCATGACATTCTCACTGCAGCTGGAATAAAGGAATATCGTTAACAACCATTTTGCAAAAGGAAAGAAAAACCTGTGGGATAATAAATGCTATTTGAATCACTCGTGTTGGTTATAAAGCCAGATAACAATAGGTAAATTGTTTAAGGTAAAACCAAATGTTACAAAAGGATCAAGGATTCAAACAAGAAAGAGAATCATCAACACTAGGTTGGATTGAAATGTCTGAGGGCTTTAGAATTGCAAATAATACCTAGAATGTGTTATTAGCTTTTCAAGCTCTTGGATACAAAGTCGTCATGTATTCTGTAAATATAGGGTATTTTTTATACTAAGTAATTTTTCTATGCAGAATGCTAGCAATAACCCCATGAAGATGCACTGAACAATAATTTGGCTCTTTTGCGAAGAAATGCAACAGTTTGGATAATAGCTATGTCACATACATATGCAGAATGGCTTTCTCTTAACTAGTTTTACTGTGACACTAGAACCTGGGCCTCACTTACCTTTTTAGGGAGCATGAAAAATAAATAAACATATTGTTTATCATGTTGTTGAAAATAGCATGTTTGACTCCTCATGCAGAGTAGTGAAAGTGGTTAGCAAACCTTTGGATTGAAGCCAATACCACCGACGGGATGCATTCCCAGTTCCTGATATCTGTGCAGACAACAAAAACCTTTGCTACCTGAAGTTGACAACTGGGAATAGGACTAGCCCCATTGTACCTTAGATTTTTTATGTGAAATTCATAGAGACAGGAAGTCACAACAATGGCAAAAAAACCAATACTTGATCATAATGATTAGTTTATTTTTCATATTCTCTTATATTTGGTCTACTTATTCTTCTCTCCTTCAAATGTGGCAGCTTTCAAAGAAATATGACAAGTAGGATTTGATTTGATTTTGTAAGAATCAAATTGTTGCAAAATATAAGACATAGGTCTCTGCTTGTAATATCATTGTCTCTTGTCAGATAATTTGTGCAAGGTAAAATACTAATCTAAAATGATGTGGCTCTGTATTTACAAAGTTTTGCTTTTTAGCTCTGTGAGTATATTGTCTTATTCAGGGTCACTCCAGTTACAAATTATCCTTGGAGCATGTTAATTTGTATGTTCATATCCACGGCATTTTTCATTTCTTGTTGATGGACCATAAATATGCTGGAATGGCCAGATTCAGAGATCTGTGCAATAAATCATTATCAACATATACTTTTTGGGGGCCCTGAAAGAAACATCCTCAGATATACATTTTGCACTTCAAGAAGGAGAAAGAGAAAGAGAAAGGATTGACTGGCTCTATGACAACTATGATCTATGATCAGAGAAGCCTTTCACCAGCACAGACCCTTTGATTGGCTCATTTGCTCAAATATTACAATTACATCTACAGAGAAAATTCTATGTGCATATTGACATTAACCACTGAAATAAAGACAACATGAAAAGTATCCTGAGAATAAAGGGTAAATAAAGTCCCATGGACAAAACAACATTTTGATGTGTTTTTAGAGTGAGCTAATGTCTGGCATTCACTTGGGATCAGAGATGATTAGAATGATCAGTTGATTGTTCAGTCACAGCATCAGTAAATTGTATCACAGGGACTGAAAGGTTGGCTCGGGTTCTAGAATGATTTCTATGCATGAGGATCTAAGTTTAAAGCCCTAGCGTAAACATAAACCATAAGATGTTCCTATGCATATCTGTAATCCTAGTGCTGGGAAGTAGTGACAGGAATATTGTAGGGTTTTGATGGGCAGCCAGAGTAGCCAGTGTCAGTGAGCTTCAAGTTCAGGGAGGGACCCTGTGTCAAAACGTAAGGTGGATAGCATCAGAGGGAGATTGTTGATATCAACCTCTCTGGTCTTCATACAGCTACACACATAGATATAGGTGTGACTGCATGAATAAATCTGCACACACACAGATACATAACTCTCCCCCCCCACACACTATTATATGTTCAACCATTATTTTCTTACTCTGTGCTCTGGTCCTGCCTGTGTTCGTCACTGGCTAGAGGAGAGTAAATAAGGTGTGGTATTTTCTGATTACTATGCAGTTTGAGAAAGTCCTCTGTGACTGAGAACTCACTCTCAAGGCATTTTGATACAACCGAATCATGTTCTATATGTTGATGCCCTGGACAATTTTATTTGAATGTTTACTCTGGGGACCTTGAAACAAAAACTAAATCACTAAAGATAATTGGTGAGCGAGCGAAGCCATTAAGAAGTAGAGCTTACAAGCAGGACCTACAAATTAATTCCATTTGTTTCTAGACCAAGGTCAAGTTTTATGTTTGGCAATTGATTTTAAAGGTGGTTGTTGGATATAGGCGTATAAACTCCTAAGCTTTTATTCTCTCACTCTATTGGTTTTTACAGGAATGTCTCCCAGCCATAGGGCAAACACTCATGTTTTATAATGTCTTTTGAGGCTTATGATTGTGCACTTTGTATAGCCGTAACGACAATAATAATAATAAAGCAGCTAACCGTGTGCTGAACAGTGCATGCATAATAACTCATTTAATTTGCTCAATCCTCTAAGGTGGGTGCTCCTATCAACTCCAGTAAGGATGCCGTTTCCTCAAGGTTGTACAGACGATTTGGAAATCAAGTCAGGTAGTTTCTGAGAGGTCAGCAGTCCAGGAAACAGAATGCTCTGGACGTGCATATGTAATGAGAAGCTGTATAACCCGATGGATAACTGGACCTTAGACATGCGTGGCAGAGTTCCCAGGGAGACAAGATACAAGAGCTTCAGCCTCAAGTATCTGGTCAGAGTGCTTTGCCTGAAACTATTCAACAGTTGTGGCTCAGATGGGAAGAGCGTTCTGAAAAGTGCTGTTTAGAATTACCAACATGGCAATGATACTTGAACACAACTACAAGGAATTCAGGACAGTCTTCAGAAAACGTGAAAGGAATGTCTTCTGATCACACCAGATAATTCCTGTTGCAGGAGGAGGCCATTATTTTCCCCATACATGTTGTTATCATTTCCAAAACTGTTAGGATCTTTCTATTTATAGAGTTATGGTAAAACTCTTATCATTGACTCATATAGGAAACACTGAGGTATCTTTAATTTAGGGAGAACTTAATATCAAGATAGAAATGTACCTTAAACTTAAGACTTGAAGATATTATCTGGACAAATGTCATTAAGTTCATGTGCACTTTTCTTGTGAGCCCCCACTTTTCCACCATCACAGCAGAGTCTAAGCATCTGAACCATGGGCCCAGGTTAGTTGACTCTGTATGGTCTCTTTTGTTTCCTGGACCCCTCCTCCTCCCTCAGTCCTGTCTCCTGCTCTTCTGTAAGACTCCCTGAACTCCACTTAGTGTTTGGAGGTGGGTGTCTGCATCAGATTCCATCACCTACAGGATGAAGAATCTCAGAGGACAGTTACACTAGACTCCTATCTGCAAGCATACCAGATTATCATTAATAGTGGCAGTGGAGGACTTTCTCTAGTCATGGGAAACAGTTTTCAAGGAAAAGTGCCAAAAGTGGCAAATGAAAATATCATGTGATGATAGCGTGACAAGATTGTAAGCAGATTGAACCATGGTGATTTGTTCACCAAACCTCTACGTTCCCAAATATATGAAAGAAGCCATAAGGTGAGACAACTGAGGAAAGAAATAAGTAACACAGGGATTTCAAAGGATGACCTGAACCACAGAAAACAAGCTAGGCAGGAGACACATCCTCCCTGGCTGGGATGATCCTCTGGACCACTGATTTAATGGGCATAGTCAGAACACTTTAGGAAGCATAAGCTGGTTTTATGTTATTCCAAAAAATGAAGAAATAAAGCAAGCGACAGAATCAATCCAATATCCGTCAAACACCCAAAGTCATATTTTTTAAAGTGGGAAACTATTGTATGCTACTCATATTATCAAAGAATGCCAAATATCCCAAAGCACCTTTGAAGGGAAAAACTGAATGATTTACACTATCTTTTTTTTTCCAAAGTACATCACAAAGTGAGATCCATTGAAATGAGATTGGACCTGCCATAGAAATACACAGATGGTGTAGTAGGTTTGGCCTAATGTTAATTTGGATCCTCAAAACTGCTGACATGCGTGTCTATAGGTAGATTCCGAGAATCGGTCCCCAGGTGGCTCTGATTGGTAAGTAAAAATGCCAGCAGCCAATGGCTAGGCAGGGCAGACAGAGGTGGGACCTTAGGAAATTTTTTCAGGTTTGGGACCAAGAGTAAGGAAGGAGGAAAAGATCCACCATGGCGGGAGTGTTTGGATTAGAGAAGACAGCATGCCTGATAATAATGGAGGACAGGGAGATGTAGCTACAATGTGAAGGAGACAGAAGAGTGTGGCCCAGAGATCAGGCAAGGTAAAATACAGAGTTTAGTTAAGTGATAACTTGGAAATATCAGCAGGAGGTGGATTGGCCACAGGGAGGCTAGAAAGGGACCCAGCTATTGCGTTGTTTAAAGCATAGCAAACTAAAAAAGGTGGTGCGTGTGTGACTTTCTTTGGGAACATTAAGCATTGACACAGGTAGTGAACCCAACCCCCGGGGTCTATTTAATTATTTCATTCAACAAGACGGATCAGCAGAACAACACAGACTCTATAGGTGATGCCTCCTTGATAAGAGATTTAGCATTATAATTTATAATGGTTAAAATGATTATATATATGTATATATATATATATATATATATATATATATATATATATATGAAGCCCAACTATTTCCTTCAGAGAAAGAATTGTATTTCCCAGATGCACTTGTCAGTTACAAGGGGTCCAATTTGGAACATGGATGATGCACTATCAATACACAGGTAAAGGCAACGTTCAAATTCAGGTAATTGTGTCAATGAGATCAAATTATAAAATGCCGTATTCCCTTCCACTCAGCTGTTGAGTTCTCCCCTCAAAATCCTCTTAGCAGTGCTGTGATAAACGTAACGTGCCCTCGAGCACTGTGCATTCCCTTCTAATGAAGCTAAAGTTAATTTCCTGAACATCTTGATTTTAGTCACCTCTTCAGTGCCTGCTGTTGAAACTTTGCTGAAGTTTGAAATCGGTTTGCTTAAAATGTTTTGTTCCAATTTATTTATTTTTTCTCTCTGGGCATCATGGTGACTCGAGATCCTGCAGTCCATCATTTAAAAGGCTTCCCTAAAGAACTTTACTTCTAGAACAGGCAGACTCCTTTGTGAGTCTAGGCTGCTTCTCTGTGTTAATCATAGCTTCACTGTGGGTTGCTGGGCATATATGGTGCACATAGCACCCCTCTGCCAGCCATTCATCCCCAATTTCAAAGCATATATGATGCTTAGCAGCCGGAGTACACTGCCAAATGTGGTTCAAACTGGAACAGGCTGAGTACTTACTTATCATTCTAAATCAGCAGAGACCACCAAGGAATGATAGATTTTAAGAATCAACTTCTTGACTGTAGAGAAGTTGAGCTTTATTACGACTGAAATGCAAGGGAATGTGAAACTGAGATTTGGTATCCTATTTAATTCAAGCAGTCATTCTTATAAAACTATGACTGTTTCTCAGTGCAAAGCCAAAGATTTGGACGCAGAAATGAGTTGCAGTAATTAAAGAATGTTGAATTCTCATTAAAAAAGACACATGGCAGAGTTCCTTCAGGAGGTGGATATACTGTTGTTTTAAATAAAAAAAACCCATAATATGTTAAATTTGAATTATTTTCTCCTTTCAAAAATAGGTAGGCACTGGTGCATGACCAGGGTCAGAAGGTTGAAAATTTACTCAGTTCTGTTCATGCTCCAAGGCATCGCTCTTCCAGGGTTTAACCCTCAGTGACAGATATTATAAGCTGTGCTCAAAATACAGGTTACCCTGTTGTTACAGATCTGAGGCAAGGGGAAAGAGAGATTTTTGTGTAACTCTTTGCCTCTGGCTCTTGTCAACTGGAAATAAAACAAACAAACAAATCAAGGCTCTACCTTGAATCAAGACATCTGCTTAACAAAGACATTTATGAAACAAAATGTAACTGTCAGATCACGATGATTGAAATCCTTTCTTCCATGAACTGTCGACATTGTTGCTGGTTCTAACTCCCTTCGTGTATTTCTCTTATTATATTTCATCTTCTCTGTTAAATGTTCCTCTATAATTTGAGTTTAACTTTAGGCCTTTGAAAGAATTTTGTTCTTCTAAAGGTTCTTCAATTTATATTAATTAGAAAAACCATTTCCTGCCTTTGAGATTTAATTTTTACGTTTCAATAGGTCTTTGAGTGTTTCACTCTGTTTTGATTATAGTTAACATTCCTTGCCAAACTCTTTCCTAATTTGCCCAGTTTTCAACTCACATAAGAATATGTGTGTCTAAAAATTCAAGAAGTTTTACTACAAAAAGGTTCTTGGTTGTGTAGTTTTGGTAGACCTAACAGGAGTTAGATTCCCAGGTAAATTATTTATCACTTTCCTGGCAGCCAACAGCTACCAATAGCTTCAGGGATTTGGATGGAATTGTGTGCCCAGCTTCTTTCCTTTGTTGGGATATGGTGTGTTTTGTGCTTACACAGATTTTATGCATACTGTTACAACTACTGTAAGCTCATAGGAGCAGCAATACTGTTATGACCAAAAGAAGAGATATATCTCTTTATAGTTTCCACTCTTATGTTGCATGTAATATTTAAAAAACAGCCCATGCTATTGCTGGCTATGCTGGAGTAATGTAATTTCCACTCCCCCATTGGCAGTGGCAAGCCCTGGCCTTCCCTGTTCCCTGCAGTCCTGCAGTTTACCTGCCTCAGAACCTCTCACTATCTTCCCAGTCATCTGCCTCCTGTAGCTAGCTGTCACCAATCCTGTAACCTGGCAAAATCAAAACTCTAGAGGCTTGTAATTTATCAGATTTATATCAGTAAATTCCTAACCCACAAAAGCACCCACACAATGAACTCAGTGACAATTGATACAAGCTGCCCACCTAGATTGGACAAATCGTCCTATATAATTCTATTCCTTCTATGAGGTTCCCAGCTACCTGTGTCAATTTCAAACCATGTGGATCTGGTTCATCCTCTTCTTTCTCCATCACTCTTTCTGCCTCTGCTTCTGCAGTGATTCATGAGCTTAGGGGTGGCTCTGTGCTCTCTTCAGTGCTGAGAATTCTGCAGTCTCTCATTCTCTGTTCCTTGATCACTTGTGTGTCACTGTGTTAATGAACTGCTGAAAATAAAGCTTCCCAAATTATGGACGAGAGATGAATTGATCTGTGGTATAATGATATGACATCAGGAGAGAGTTTAATATCATGACAATTTCTCAGCGTTATAGTAGTAGGTTATTCTCTAGGGACTATGACATGTCTAACAATAGGTTCTAGCTCAGTAATGCCTTAGAAGTGCAACCATTCCGAGCTGATGCCCTGATAGCCCAAAGATATCCTTAACTCATAAAAGTAGATGTGAGGGTATTGTTGAGTGAATAAATAGAACAATATCCATGCATAATTATATATAAATATATTTTTACATTCTGCTTTTCAATTGTGGGTTGGTGAAGTTTAGCCGATCAATATTTGTCGCTACTTCTTCAATAACTGAAGAAAAACCGCACATTCTATGAGTGAGGACAGGGGTTTGGGTAAGAAAATACTTCTTGGGAAATGATTTGATTTATATACATATAGTATGAAGACCTGGACTAGATATGTCAGATGATGTTGGCATGTTTTATAAAGGTAGGTGTTTGTGGATAATCTGCATTATTAAAATAATGAACAAACCCTTCCTTTTTCCCAAAGGGAACAGCAGACATAGGGATATGTCTCAGTGAATAAATTGCTTGCCATACAGCATGAAGAATGTTTAAGTCCCCAAAACATACCAGGCAGCTGCACACATACAGTAGTACATGTGTGTATTCCGTGTGTTTGGTGGGGAGGCATAGGAAAAGGTGTACTGGGGAACTCATTGCCCACTCAACATAGACAAATAAAAAATTAATTTTTTTAACATTTCATTACTTTTTTCTATTACTGTTTGCTGATTTCAGAACCAAACTTCACGGATGGAAGCCCAGTGGCCCTCCAGGAATCTCCAGAGTTTTGCAGAAGTCTGAGACTGCTGAGCCATCCAGCCTTATGGGCTGAGCAGACATCTAGATCTCAGCCCGGCCACTGTGAAGACGGCCTTTGCTGGACTCTTCAGATTTTATCCTGTAAGCTAATCTGATATATCAACATTTAATAAATACACTAATTCTATCACATTGGTTCCTCTAGAAAATCCTGGCTAATACAATGGTGGACGTAAATGAAAAATAATATAAATCTGCTTGCAAACTTTATGCCCTCCTTTTTTTTAAGTCCTGGAGTTTAATTTCCTTCTCTTGAAACCGTCTCTAGGAATAACTTAAAATACAAAATACATGTAACATAGAATAAGTCACTCCAAACCCTACTCATATAGAAAGACAACACTCACTAACTTCAAGATATTTTCTCCCTTCTTTATCCAGTTCATTTTCAAGGTGGGTATATAGATATTTTGAGAACAGGGAGCACATTCAGTATTCAGTAGGTAAAGTCATGTGCTGCTCTTGTAGTAAAACCTCCTTAAGTCTACTGTTCCCACCTCAGGTAGCTCATAATTGCCTGTGACTCCAACTACATGGGATCTGACAACTTCTTCAGGCCTCCCCAGGCCTATATGCAGCTATACGTATGTATATGTATGTATAGATACACACATACACATAATAAAAATTCAAATAGGTATTTTAAAAATGTTCAACAACATACAATTCTCCATATCCTTTAAAATGTTGAGAAATAGTACTTAATTTTCAGACACAATATAAATTATATGATCTTTCTGAGTAATGTTGTCAATATTTGTCATTAAAAATAACCTATTAGTGACTGTGAGGAATCTGAGGAATGGGAGGTCTTCCCATCCTAATAATGAGCCCTTGGAGACTCAGGGAAGCAGAATCTAGAAATTTATTTTATCACCTTACAAAACGCCATTCGTTACCTCAGAATCACAGAGCTGATAGGGTACGGAAAGCGATGCTCAGGACTCATTTTCCTCATTGGCTGATGAATTAGGAGGGCTCAGTCCTGTACCTCATGTGGGCTTTATCTTTCCCTCTGTCATTCACATTTATTTTAAAACTGCTGCGCAAGGCCCTGGGTTCGGTCCCCAGCTCCGAAAAAAAGAACCAAAAAAAAAAAAAAAAAACTGCTTGTTTTAAAGCTTATCAGATACATGGTCTTGTCACATCTGCAGGCAAGCCTGGTTCTTAATAATTTTCTTTCTTTCTTTTCTTTTTTTTTAAAGATTTACTTATTTTATGTATATGAGTACACTGTCACTGTCTTCAGACACACCAGAAGAGGGCATCAGATCCCATTACAGATGGTTGTGAGCCACCATGTGGATGCTGGGAATTGAACTCAGGACCTCTGGAAGAGCAGTCAGTGCTCTTAACCTCTGTGCCATCTCTCCAGCCCCTTAATAATTTTCTACTCTAACCGTAGTTAGAGGGGGTTAGCTAGATAAACGTTGGCAAGTGTCTATTCTTGCTCATTTGTTGACGGACTAAGCTGACTCACAAACACTTTCCAAAATGGATCATCATTTCGTATTTCTAACAGCCATTATCTTTGTAACTAAGCAATGCCTTGATAGTGTCTGGGTTTTTTGTTTGTTTGTTTGTTTGTTTTTGTTTTTGTTTTTGTTTTTTTTTAATGTATGCCCAGGAGTAATTTGACTTCTATGTGTATGAACATTTTCATGGAAATCACTTGACAGTTAAGTTGGCTCCAGTCTGTACATTCACAAACAATGAACTTGACTGCTTAACTCTATACCCTTGCAACTCTTATCCTTTAAAACTGTTCAGTTCAGTGTCGGATAATTGTATTTGATTCTAATTTACATTTCTTTGATAATTGGGAACTGAGCACTATGTCATGGATTAATTAGACATTTACCTCTTTCAGTGAACTGTGCCACGCTGCTTCTTGCATAGAGCTGTCTGTTGACAATTTCTTCAATGTTCTGAACCCAAATCCTCCATATTAATACGAAACAGAACTGTGATATTTGTTGGTCATTTACTGTCTACAGTGTTTTCAATGACCTACTAAATCATTGTTCTTTGATAAATTCAGTAGAACAATGTACTCTCTTCTATTCTACAAGGGAACATTAATCTTGAGGAAAACACTGGGTGTTCTGCTGAGAAGTAAAATATATATTCAGCAACAGGTGACATAAAATTTAATAATTTTCCTGTGGTTTTAAGTCTTTAAAATTAATTAAGTAAGCATAATTCCCTAATGATAAGACATGTTATCAAACTCCCATAAACTCAAATAATATACAAAATATAAGACATATGGAAAAAGTCACCTGAAATCACATAATTTTAACATTGTAGCATCGATTCTTTAGTATATCTATGAATATTTATTTTCAACTAATGTGACAGTTACACACATGTATCCATATTACCATCTCTTAGCACTATCTCATTGGTCCCCTTCTTTCTGCATATATTTCCCACCCTACTTTATGTCTAATTTCTTTTTTGCAGAGTTTGTGCAGGTGGCCATAGTTGCTATGTCTTCATGATTACATGTCCCATATTTTATGTAGAAGAAAGTGTTTAATAGAACCATCCCTTCTAAATCTTGACCAATTTTCTATGATATTCCCTAAGTCTTGGAGAGGGTTATATAGACATTTTGTTATTTTATTCTTAGTATTTTGAATCACAGACAATACTTTTTATGGCATCTTTTCCCAAGTTCAGGCCATGTTTATGACTCAGTCCTCACTTTCCATTGATTTGGGCCAAGCTTCATCCTCCTGAGTTGTGTTTCAAGTGGCTTGATCTCATTCTTGTATCAGGTTCATTCTCCATGGAACTTCTCATGCCTTCTGAACTGAACTGAGAAGGAACTGAACATTGCCTTCTCATATAAGTTGATAAATAAGCATATGTTGTATTTATTTGACCTTGATCTGACTTATATTCTATCCTGCATTATGAACCTGAGCATATCTTGGCTAGTAACAACCCCATAGAAAGGACCAGTTGGCAAAATGTCATTCACTATTTTTATCTTCTATCTTTCACAAATGCATTGTTCTATTATTAAAATGTAAGGAGTCAAAATAAAGAAAAATAACATCCAAGAGGAAGAAAAGGATTAATCATTTTGTTTGCCATTTTTTCACAAGAAAAGTCAAACAAATTAAATAAAAATTGTGCTTGCGGAAAGGAGCTTAACCTGGTTGTCCTCTGGGAGGCTCCACCCAGCAGCTGAATGAGACAGATGCAAATACTAACAGCTAAGCATTGGATAGAGATCTGGGACTTCTATGGAAGAGCTAGGGGAAGGACTGGAAAAACTGAAAGAGATGGCAAACCCATAGAAAGACTAACAGTGCCAACTAACCTAGACTTCTAGAAGCTCCTAGAGACTGAGCCACCAAACAAGGATCATACATGAGGCCTCCTGACAGATATGTAGCAGAGGGCTACCATGTCTCGCCTCAGTGAGGAGTACCTAATCCTGTAGAGATTTGATGCCCAAGAATAGGGAGGAATACTGGAAGGGGGGCACCCTCTCAAAGTCAAAATTTGGGGGGATGGGGTAAAGAAATCTGCCAGGGGGACTGGAAGGTATAGCAACATTTGGTATGTAAATAAATAAAATAATAATTATTTATTTTAAATAAATTAATAATAATATCAATAATAAATTTGCCTGAATTCTTTACAATATTTGCTCTAATATGCATTATACAAACTATTCAATGCCCTTACCAAACAAAGAGATCAATGTCATTATGGAGCTCTTCAGAAATCAAATGAAACTCAAAATAGTTGACTCACTGTTTGTTTCTAATATATTATCCCTAGTTCTTCTGGGAATTTATAAGAAATAAGTGTACTTTACTAACTCAGAATTTCTCAGAATCAGAGGGCATCAAAGACTTTAACTTTTAGTCTATTTTTGCCCAACTGAGTTTTTTTGTTTTTGTTTTGTTCTGTTTTAAGGGATGTTAAAAAGGGTTTTAAAACTAAACTTTGAAAAAGGTGCTAAATATCATCTAAATAAAATGTTTCTGCTTGGATTTCTGAGTAGAACTGAAGCTCAAAGTTGATGTATCTAAGTTTTTAACGTCTCATTGTGGAGGTGAAAAAGAAATAAATGACTTGGCAGAGAAAGCCTTACTGCAGTTCTCAGACACTTTCTGTATTCCTTATCCCTATTTCCCTGGCAATTTTCAACTTCAAAATAATGAAAATTTCACTGAAGATTAGTATCTCTTTCTAAATGTGCGATATGTGTATAGATCATTAATAAATGCAATGGAAGTATTCATTATTCACTATATCCCTGACTGGATATAAAGTGGTACAGTAGATAATCACAGTGACTTTATGGATCTTGTGAAGGAGAAAGAAGGCAAAATGTATCTGTGATATTAAAGGAACAACTCTACAACAAAAAGTCATCACACCCAAGAGGAGTAGACAGCAAGAGATAATTAAACTGAGGGCTGAAATTAGTAAAATTGTAACAAAGAGATCAATACAAAGAGTCAGTAAAACAATTTTTTTCCTTTGAGAAGATAAATAAGATTGACATATCCTCATCCAAACTAATTAAAAGAAACAGAGGGAAATATTCAAATGAATAAATTCACATATGGAAAAGGTATATAGCAACATAATGACAATAACCTAAGAAGTCCAGTAACGCATAAGAACATATTTTTAAAAATTGTATTCCACCAAAGGGGAAAATAGAAAAGAAATGGATAGCTTTCTCTATATGTATCACATATCAATGTTAAATCAATATCAGATAAACAATTTAAATAGACTTATAAACCCTACTGAAATAGAAGCAGTCATTAAAAGTCTCAAAAAAAAAAAGCCGAAGGACAGATTGTTTTAGGGAAGAATTCTACCAGACTTTCAAAGAAGATTTAACACCTATACTCCTGAAATTATTCCACTAAATAGATATGGAATGAACTTTGCCTAACTCATTTTATTAAGCCACAATTAAGCTGATACTCAAACCAAAGAAAGACTCAAAAGGGAAAGAGAACTACAGAACCATTTCCCTTATGAATATAAATGCAAAAGTAATCAATAAAACATGAGTAAACTGAATCCAAGAATACATAAGGAAGATCATCAGTCGTAATGAAGCAGGCTTCATCCTGTAGCTGGAAGGCTGGTTCAACATGGAAATCAGTCAATGAAATCCACCTTAGAAACAAACTGAAGGAGAAAAAAACCACACAACCAACTTATTAGCAGAGGAAAAGGCCTTTGACAAATTTTAACACCCCATTGTGATGAAAGTCTGGGGGGGGGATTAGGAGTGCAAAGGATACATCTCCAAGTAATAAAGGCAATTTAGAGGAAACCTATAGACAACATCGAATTAAATGGAGAGAAACTCAAAGTAATTTTATAAAATCAGGAAAACACAGAGTTGTGCAGTCTCTCCATATAGTCCTTGATGTTTTAGCTAGAGATATATGACAACTAAAATAGATCAAGGTCCTAAAACTTCAAAAGGAAGAAGTCAAAGTTCTGTTATTTGCAGATGATATGATAGTATACATCAGTTAATGTAAAACTTTCTTCAGGGAGCTTCCACAGCTGATAAACATTTTCAGCAAAGAAGACAGACACAAACTGAACTAAACAACAGAAACAACAACAACCAACAAAAACAAAAACATAAAACAGAACAAAAGAAAACAAAAAAACAATAGCTCTTATATATACCGATGGCAAACATATTGAGAAAGAAACTAGGGAACCGACACCTTTCACAATAGCCTCAAATAATATAAAATACTTTTAACTTGAACCAAGCAAATGAAAGGCTTATATGGCAAAACAAGTCTTTGAAGAAAGAAATTAGAGAACATATCAGAAGAAGGAAAGATCCCCATGCCCATGGATCAGTAAGATTAAAATACTAAAAATAGCCATCCTACCAAAAGCAATTGACAGTCAATGCAATATCCATCAAAATTCCTACACAATGATGGATAGACCTTGAAAGGACAACTCTCAGTATCATATGGACAATTAAAAAAAAAAAACCCAGGATAGCCAAAACAATCCCGAACTGCAAAAGAACTGCTGGAGGTGTCACCATCTCTAAATTCAAGTTGTATTACAGAATTTTATTACAGAGTAATAAAACCTGCATGGCATTGGCATAAAAACAGACACATTGATCAATGGAATCAAACTGATTACCCAGACATAAATCCATCCCAAACACAATCGGACATCTGGCGTTTGGTAATGAATTTAGAAACACACATTGGAAAAAGAAAACATCTTAAACAAATGGTGCTGGTCACATTAGATGTCTGCATGTAGAAGAATAAAAATGTCCATATAATTGCCCTGTGCAAAACTCAAGTCCAAGTGGATCAAAAACCTCAACATAAACCAGATATATTGAACCTGATTGAAGAGAAAGCGAAAAGTAGCTTGTAGTACGCTGGCACAGGAGACAACTTCCTAAACAGATCACAGATATTGCAGGAACCACTAAGATCAACAATTAAATGGGACCCCGAGAAACTGGAAAGTTTGTTTAAGGCAAAGGACAACATTAATCAGACAGAATAACAGCCTATAGAGTGAAAAACATTTTTATGACAATTTTACATCTGGTAGAGGACTAATATTCAAATATATTGAATATCCATGAGATATAAAGAATTCAAGGGGGGCTGGGGATTTAGCTCTGTGGTAGAGCGCTTACCTAGGAAGCGCAAGGCCCTGGGTTCGGTCCCCAGCTCCGAAAAAAAGAACAAAAAAAAAAAAAGAATTCAAGGAACTAGATCAGAAAAAAACAAATAATTTCAATAAAAGTAAGATATAACTCTAAACAAAGAATGCTCAATAGAGGAAACTTGAATGGCTGAGAAACATTTAGAGAAATGTTCAACATCAGGAAAAGGTAATTGAAATCACGCTGATATTCCACCTTATAAATATCAGAGTGGCTCAGATCAATAACATATCTGATAGCTCATGCTGGAAAGGATGTGGTGCAAGAGAGAACACTCCTTCACTGCTGATGGGAGGGAGTATGTGTGCAATCACTGTGAAAACTAGTTCCTAAGAATGTTTAGAGCAGAGACTGAAGGAACGGCCATTCGAAGCCTGCCCCGCATGTGGCCCATACACATACAACCACTAAAACTAGATAAGATGGATAAAGCTAAAAAAAAAAATGCATGCTAAAAGGGACCGGATATAGATCTCTCCTGAGAGACACATCCAGAGCGTGTCCAATACAGAGGTCAGTGTTAGTAGCAAATCACTGAACTGAGAACAGGACCCTCTTGGGGGGAATTAGAGGAAGGATTGAAAGAGCTGAAGGAGCTTGCAACCCCATAAGAACAACAATGCCAATCAACCAGAGCTTCCAGGGGCTAAACCACTCTGAAAGACTATACATGGACTGACCCAGGGCTCCAGCTGCATATGTAGCAGAGAATAGCCTTGTTGGGGCACCAGTGGAAGGGAAAGCCCTTGGTCCTGCCAAGGTTGGACCCCCAGTGCAGGAGAATATGGAGGGAGGGTAGTAAGGGGGATGGGTGGGGGGAACACCTATATGGAGGAGGGGGAGGGGATTGGGCTTATGGACAGGAAACCAGGAAAGGGAAAAACACTTGAAATGTAAGTAAAAAATATATATCTAATAAAAAAAAGAACTAAACCTCTGAAACTGCAAAAAAAAAGCACAAGAATTTTTTTTTAAAAAGAATGTTCAAATGGATCTACCTCAAGATTCAGCTACCCCTCTCTTGGTGTATTCACAAACAATGCTCCTACAAGGACACTTGCATAGTTGTGATCATTGCACAATTATTCATAATAGCCAAAACTGGGAAAAAATCTAGATATTCCCCAAGGAATGATGAATAAAAAAAATATGGTGCCCACATACAATGGAGTCTTACTTAGCTATTCTTTAAAAAAAAATGAAATTTGCAGTTAAATAGATGGAGCTAGAGATAACCGTGCCGAGTGGGGTAATCCAGACCTAGAAAGACAAATATGATATGTATTCATTTATAAATAGATATTCACGGTTAAGTGAATGATAACTAAGCTGACATCTGTCGATTCACCAAGATAATGAAGGTAATGAAGATAAGTCTGTGGTTTGGGAGAAATGCATGAATCTCTATTGGAGGGAATAACAGGGTTTAAGGGTTAACTAGAAGAAGGTCGGGATAAGAGCAGGATGGGGTAACCAATCAGTTGGGGAGTCTGGTGGAGGGAGAGTGTGCAGGAAGAGACAGTTGGAATTGGGGGTCTCTGGGAGAAAAGTATGAAAACCTATTCTTTCTGGTAATCTTTGAAGGTGATCTTAATGAGGACTTCTAGAAATTGGGGATACGGCCATCAATGGGCCATCTTTTGTAGCCAGGCAAGACTTTCAGTGGAGGGAATGGGTTACTGGGTTCAATTGAGTTGTTAGCCAAAGAAATATTTGATATCCCCATCTATCCCATGCTATTATTAAGACAAAGGGCTCTTCTCTGCAAAGTGACAACAGGGCCTCATTGCCGAGGACACCACCCATACAACATTGTGTCACTGACCGTAGAGAAGTCAAGCTGGTGCCTGTGTCGAACTTCACCCCGATGTTCTAGTTTCTGGTCAGTGAACGTCCTCGGCTGGCTACTGAAAGAGAAACATAGAAAGCAACCAAGCCACAAAACGTTTGGCCTAAAATCTGTCCTGCCTGCAAAATATGCTAAGGGCAATGGTGGAACAGAACTTGTGGGAGTAGCCAACCAAAGTGTGACTTACTTAAGGCCCACTCCGTGAGAAAGAACGTGTACCTATATTGCTTTAGTAACCAAGAACTAGAGACTAGATAGTCCAGAGATCCAGTGTAAACCAAACACTACTGGTCAAAGTAAAAGAAAATAGGAACGATAAAATGACCCCCATTGAAATTCTGCTATGCGTGTAAATCACTGCCTTATCTGGGTATCATCAGAGAGTCTTTCTCCAGCAGCCGATGGTAATAGTGAGATCCACGGCCAGAATTTATGTGGAGAGAGTATCTAAGTGGAGTGTCTACATCAATTCCTACCCCAGACTAAGGAAAACCAGAGGAAGAGGGGAGAGAGAAAGCCAGAGGGGATGGAGAAGGCCAGAAGAACGACATTCTCTTAAGTCAAAAATGCAGGGCATATATGAGAGAACAGAGACTGAAGCATCAAGCTTAGGGCTTACATGGGTCTACAACAGGTCGTCTGCATATGCTATGGCTGCTAACTTAGTGTTTTTATGGGACATTTTACTGTGAGAACAAACAATCTCTGATTCTTGCCCATGCTCTTGGGACTCTTCCTTATGCTGAGCTGCTGTGTCCAACTTCGATATGACAGTTTTGCTGCCTCGTATAATTTATCTTGTCATGCTTGGTTGTTGTCTCTTGGTAGCCTGTATTTTTTTTTCTAATAAGAGATGGATAGTGAGTGGGGCCAGAGAGGAAGGGAGGTGGGAAGGAACTAGAGAAGGGCGTGGAAAGAAATTATAGCCAGGATATATTATATGAAAAAGGACCTATTGCCTATAAAAGGAATTATAATAATAATAATAAATAATAATAACAATAATAGATACCTGAATGGACAGTCATTACAGCTCAATGTAATTGCTACCTGATGATTTAGGCCTACCAACCAGAAATTAATTTCAAGGGCCCCTGAGGAATATATTTAAAAATCAAGTAAACACACAAACAAAAACAGAAATTATGAAGAGGCTATATACTCTTCATTTAAGTCACAAATCTTTTATATTTTAATTTAGGAGGTTATAGTGTGTGTGTGTGTGTGTGTGTGTGTGTGTGTGTGTGTGTGTGTGTGTGTGTGTATTGTGTTATGGCTTAGACTCATAGCAGTCCTCCTGCCTAAACCTTTTGAGTACTAAGAGTGGAGGGCTAAGATGGGCCACCATGCCCTCATCTCAACTTTATTTTGATAAGAAATTTCCAACATTTCTAACCTGAATTTCATTATTTCTTTATTCTCAAGAAAGCATTATTTTGTTTGTTGTTTTATTAAAAACAGATATTCCAAACAATTTATTGCCATTCCAGTTTCCCTTTCCCCAGCTACTTCCAAATACTCACCACCTCCTCTGCCCTTATATGCAAATCCACACGCTTCCCATCTCTTTCTCCTTAAAAACAAACACGAAGAATAAAAATTAAATTGAATTCACTGAAGACACACTGAAGAGGACAAACGCACAGCTTTGTGTTTTTATTATTTCCGTTCATGCTAACATGTGTCTGTCTTTGCACATGTACATGCACGTGTGCGCAGGCATGTCTGGAAGTCTAACATTTCACGTTCTGCTGAGGATGGGTTAGAGCCAGTTGTCGAGTGGCTTACACGGCTTGCGTTCCCTGTAATAACAGAGGAAGCTTTAATTTAATTTAATTAATTGCTGAGCCATCTCACTGGCCCCCAATCCTGATTTTTCAACAGCACAGTTTATCGTGACCAGAAAATAGATTGGTCAATGTCAATGGATGAAAATAGTATAAAACAGGCACCACTCCTCACCATAATGCAGATTCATAAAATCTCTGACCATGCCTGGGAACTTTCCAGTACACACTGTCTATTCAGGAATCTAGCACCAGAAGGAAAGTGTGGCAGCCTCTAGGGTGCCACCTTGTTCACCATCAGTTAAGCTCTGACTGTGTTCTTATTATCACCACCTGTCTTCTCACCAGCCAGAGGACACTCAGAGGTTAGTGGAAGGACATCATGGCCTTCATTGTCTTTGTCATCCTATCTCTAGGCCACACCTGAATAGCTAACAGCTGGAGGCAGCCAGCTAATTGCTTCTGCCAGATCTGAGATTACAGTCTTTTCTTAGAGCAGCTTCTAGATAGCTTGTTCTGATGTCTGCCACAAAGTTTACATGGCAAGTGGCTTAGGGCTTTGTAAAATCGTCCATTCACTGAAATTATTTCGTGAACATACTTACCCTTACCTTCGTGAGGTGTATTGCAAATTTTCAATCTATTTACTATGCTTGAGTTGGCCAGTGATCTTTAGATTTGCTTTGATTGTTTTAAAGGCATGAGTAATTGTTGTCTTAGAATTCCAAGATCAGGGATAAACTCATCTTAGAACCATTTTTCCAAGAAGAGGAGGAAGACAAGGAGCAAAAGGAGGAAGAGAAGGAGGAGGAGAAGAAGGAAGAGAAGGAGGAGGAGGAGGAAGAGAAGGAGGAGGAGGAAGAGAAGGAGGAAGAGAAGGAGGAGGAGGAGGAAGAGAAGGAGGAAGAGAAGGAGGAGGAGGAAGAGAAGGAGGAAGAGAAGGAGGAGGAGGAAGAGAAGGAGGAAGAGAAGGAGGAGGAGGAAGAGAAGGAGGAAGAGAATGAGGAGGAGGAGGAAGAGAAGGAGGGAGGAGGAAGAGAAGGAGGAGGAGGAAGAGGAGGAGGAGGAGGAGGAGGAGGAGGAGGAGGAGGACACATAGCTAGAGGTGACCCTGGTTCCACTGAAAAATAAGCGCACTATATAACAACTACTTCCAGTGTCAACCATTGTCAGTCGTTTACTCTCCCTCCCTTCCCCCTTCCCTTCCCCTCTCCTCTCTCTCCTTGATGGAATCCTGTCATATCCCTCCCTTATCCTTGACTACTTAAAACTTAGCCAGTGTAAAGAGTGCCATCGTTTGAATACAGAAAATTGGGAGTTGTCCCAGAAGCATTAATATCTTGGTGTTCTGCCAACCAAAAAACAGTCTTCAAAACACAGAACATGCCTCAGGGGGAAAGTTTTATAAGGTAGTTGATCTAAAATTTCTTAATATTAAGTGCAAATTAAAATTGCCATTGTCCTTTTGACAAGAATAGGGGTTATATCCCTTTGTGTTGCTGTTGTGAACTGCTTTTGACAAAAAGCCTAGCCAGTGCCGACCCTAAATCACACTGATTCCCTTCCTTGGCCTCCTGATTGCAGCATCCTAGGCCAGTGGAAGCAGCAATCTTTGCAAAACGCCTGGCATCTTCTTCCTGTATCTTCTGCTGCCCAAGAGTAGACTCGGTCTCGGGCTAAATGAGTCTAAACTGTAATATAATTGTAAAGCCCTGAGTGTGCACGGAAGACTACTTTTTGATTCCACTTGTTTGAAAAATTCAGATAGACTGCCCCAATTTGCTCCTATATAAAACAAAATCCAGACTATGAATTTTAAAGGTCATTAGTACGTACCACTTCACTTTTAAAAATTGAGACGGGGTCTTAGGTTGCCATGCTGCTAAGCCTGGTCTGGAACTTAGTATGACTTCAAAATATAATTTTAAAACCTGATTTTCCTGCATCTATCTTCTTGGGGATGGTAGTGCAGGTGTTTAAAACACCATAACTAAATTTTATTTTTTTATTTTATATTTTTTGAGGAGATCATGCCCAGGGTGTACTATATGCTAAGCAGGCATTCTCTAACTGACCTATATGCCCAGCATCACAAGACAGATTAAACATTTGTCCACATCATCCCAACGACATTGTCTAGAGCATCTCAGCTCTTTAATACTTTGTGCTCTTCGTGAACCAATCTCCAGTCTCTCCAAAGACATGCTCTGCCTTTTAGAGAGAACTGAAAGATTCTCAAAAATTCTGATTTTTATACACCTACTGAAATCTTGGGGCCATCTTTTATGCCTGTTTTCCAGTTTCTATGCATCTGAAAACCATGGGGAAACATGCCAGTGTTTCCCAACTTGTGGCTGTAGATTCATTTCTAAGCTTTGTTAGATATTAAGATAGATATTTGTAGATATTAAGGCCAATATCTGGCTTCAGTAGAAATATCACTTCTGCATAATTTCCATAATTTCCATGTCATTGTCCATTAAAGACAGTCTGGAGACTATTCCAAAAGTCCTGCAGACATTAACAATGCCTTTTTAAATTTTTATAGAGGTGACCTTCATTTTCTATAATTATTCATTTCTTTATACACTAAGTTGTTGGTGGGTTTTTTTTTTTTGTTGTTGTTGTTTTGTTTTTTTACCATGGTTCTGTTCAGAAACCCAAAATCTTCCAACTATGTTCTGGCAACAAAACAAAACTTTCTGTTGCTAAATGGTTGCTTCATTAGGCCCTTTTTTTTTTTTAACCATAAGTGAGTAACAAGCTACCCATTCAGTATTTGTTCCTATTTTACTGTCTTCTCTTTCTTTATTCCATTTTCCCCATTTGGACAAACATATTCATAATTTTGAGAGGCAAAGCTGAATTCAGTTTATTGGCATTCAATCTAAGCTTAACACATCTTACCTTGAATTCTGCCAAGACTTTCCCAAGAGCCCTCAGTCCAGGTGTGGTTGCTAAGATACATTTTACTAATCTTCCACTAAGGAAATAGAGGTCATGGTATGTGAAGAATTTTTTTTCTGAAGGGCCTTGGTGATTGATTTTGTTTTGAATTTAGAACTCGTCACAAAATTAGAAAATGCTTTAACTTTTTTTATTTTATTTAAAGTATCTCAATTAAAACTCACAATGATTCATATTTTTTTAAAGAAACTATGCTGCTATTCTTTTACTTACAAATGCATTCTACTACAGAGGCAGTAACAGCATGCCCTTTTCTTTCTAAGAGTGAAATGACTTGTAATAAATGAGGCAAAGGCACAGTGTTGTTGGGAGGTCAGGTGTAGTGGCACAGACCTATAATCTGGTTCTTGAGAGGCAAAGGTATGCTATCCTAAGTTCAAGGACACCTTGCCCTGCTTTTCAAGAGGCTGCCTCAAAACAAAAATGGAACCAATTCATGAAACACATGTATTTGCAAAGTGAAACATTGCCTTTCTATTCTGTAGTGGAAAACAGTTTAAAACATAGATATATGGAAAGATCTACAATTTTTAACATACATTTTCTTTAGTTTATCCCTATGAAATGCTCACACTATATTTTTTAAAAGATGTCTACCAAAGTCAAGATCTCCGGTAACTTCAGCTTTTTGGGAAGCTAAGATAAGAGAGTTGTTGAAGTTGCTGGCAGCCAGTCTGACCTTCTCAGGGGGAAAGGGGATGGAGGATGGAGTGAGGAACTCTGGGCAGGGGGACCAGGAAGACTGGGCAACATTTAGACTGTAAATAAATAAAATAATCTGGGTTCAATGGGAGACTCTGTGTAAAAGGATTAACACAGATGAAATAGAAACATATGTGAAGCTTCCATTGGTCCTCTCTTGTGCAGAAGTGCGCAAACAGAATACACACACACATAAACACACACACACACGCACGCACACCTGCCCACACACACCTGCCCACACACACACGCACACACACACAAGTTCAAGTGTATAACTTAAGTATTTGTAGAAGTAAAGTAAGCAGAAAGGCATCATGGGAGGAGGGAAGAAAGAATTCTAGGAAGAACACTGATGCTATGAAGCTGTAAGGAGAATAAATGGTGAGAAAGCTTTAACTATAGAAAGGAGAGGGAGAAGCAGAGGGATGGAGAGATAAATGATACAAAATGTTTATTTTCCCATTAATTAATTAATTTATTCACTTTATATGCGGATCGCTGCTCTGCTCCCTCTCTCAGTCTGTCCTCCATCCTATTTCCTCTTCTTCTCTGAGAAGGTGTACCTCTTCCCCCAACCCATCCCCTTCTCACTCCCTCCCACCATCCCCGGGCACTGTCCCCGTGCATATTAGGCGTCTGTAGGGCTAGTTGTATCCTCTCCCACTGAGGCCAGACAGGAGCATCAATCCAGTTAGGAGAACAGGATCCACAGACAGACAACAGCTTTAGTGACAGCCGCTGCTACAGTTGTTGGGGGACCCAAATCAAGGCAGAGCAGCAAATCTGCTACATATGTGCAGGGGAGCCTAGGTCCAGTCCATGTGTGTTCTTCCGTTGGTAGTTCAGTCTCCGAGAGCCCCAAAGTTTCCAGGTTAGTCGACTCTGTTGGTTTTCATGTGGAGTTCCTATGACCCCCCAAGCCTCTATCCTTTCCCCAACTCTTCCATGAGATGCCTGCCAGCCCCCCTTACCCAATGCTGGGCTGTGCGTATCAGCACCGGTTTCCTTCAGCTGCTGGGTGGAGCTTCTCAGAGGGGTTGTCCCTAAAGCTTTTGCCTGTCTGTGGAGTCTGTTCCTCAACTGGGGTGTCTTGTCTGGTCTCAGTAGGAGAGGGTCGTGTACTATTTGATGTGATAGAGTAGGGATATACCCAGGTGAGGTCCCCATTGTCTCACAGGAGAAGGGGATGAGGAATGGGGAGGGATTCTGTGAACCCGGGACTTGGAGTGGGGCAGTAGGTAGCAATCGGGCTGTAAAATGAATTAAAAAATTAAATTATTGGAGAAAAAGAAATGATGCTTTTGTTAAAGTGTTTTTATCAGAGCAACAAGAAAAGAAAGTGTGTGGGTTCTATAATTAGGAAACGAAGATTCAATTAATAGTATAATTCGTATGAAATGAGTAGCGTAACACAATTCATTACTCATATAAAATATTTTACCCTACTGTTTCACTTAAAAATTCCAAAATACTCTTAGTTTTTGACAATGAAACATCAGCCTATACACACAACATGCAGAGACCCCAGTGAGACTTTCGGGATCACCGCTCAGTGGTCCACAGTTTTGATTTTTTTTCTTCCTCGGGGTCACCCATGGAGCCGCTGTTGTTCGTATTTACACTGTGATAAATGCAGCCTTCAGCTCTCAGGCTTTCCTTTCATTCTTCAAGTCCGTGTTTGGAGTATTAGACACTTTTGTAAACTGTTACATTTATTATTGGAGCGCAGCTTCAGCTAAACTTCCAGGCCAAAGATAATTTTTCCTCCCATAACGCTTCCGAGTGACAGATTCTAGAAATTCTACTTTCTACTTTATTGGACCTTCTTATATCCTTATTTGAAATGGTTATATTTCTTGCCCATGTAATATGCATAAATTATTTTTGAATGAAGATACTTTATGTATGTCTAAAGTATATCTATATGCTCACATTATATAGACTATGTCATCGTAAGGGCATATAAAAGTGTTAAAAGAGGAGATAAAATATGAACAAGAAGACGTGATTGTTCTTTGGTCCAACTCTTCAGTGTCTAACATGTTCAGAGGACAACTGGTGCCATTTGAGTTTCTAGGTTCCTCAAACACTGTGATAATCAGAGACAAGGATCGTCACAGAGACTAGGTAAACACTAACTACAGAATGACTGAATTCATGGCACATCCTTATTCAAGGCTCATAATAAAGCAATTAAGTTTATAGCCTTGCCACAGTTTTATAACTGCAGGGAAACCTATACAGGTAAGTGATGATAATACATCAATAATAACAATGAGTGATATTTATAAAGTAACTTTTGTAACCATGGAATGAACTTACATATGTCCTATTTGAGGAATATCTTTATAATTTCACATTAAAATTTATTAGAGAACTGATGGGAATTTAAGCTTGAGAAATATAGTTTAGATATATCTACTTATATATATATTTGTGCATGTACATTTGCACATATATATGTATATTTGCATATATATGTACATATTCCAGTGTGTATTTATATTCCAGGATATATATGGTAGATTTGGCCTAATGCTTCTTGTATTAGTATGTTAATTTTGGTCCCCCCAAATTGGTTGCCTGAGAGTCCACATTTCTACACATAAGACACTGAGGAACCCATCCACAGTTGGTTCTGATTGGTAAATAAAGATGCTGACAGCCAGTGACTAGGCAGGGCAGACAGAGGCAGTCTTTTAAGATTCCCGGCCTAGTGACAGGAAGAAAGGAAAAGGAGAAGAGAGATGCCAGGCCTAAGGAACATGGAGGACAGGGAGGCATAGCAGCATGTGAAGGAGCTGAAAGAGTGTGGCCCAGTTGGGCAGACCTCTGGGCCCCGAGAATCCAAGATAGAATACAGGATTTAATAAGAAATAAGTCAGAATTATCAGCGGGGGTGGATTAACCACATGGAGGTTAGTAAGTGGCCCAGCCATTGAGCAGATTAAGGCATAAAAAATACAAAGGCAGTTTGTGTGTGTGTTTCATTTGGGAACCCAGAATATTGGGGCAGGTAGCAAGGTTGCACAGCCACAGAAATTTATTTTATTACTATTTATTGCTACATATATGTATGTATGTATAGATAATCACACACACACATATATATAAATTATTGACACTATACTCAGAAATTAGTAGATAAAATTAACAATAGTAAAAATACTATCACTAAAATTTTATTGCCTACTTCCTATGCATCAAGAACTCCTAAGGGTAGGGAATGCAACTAAGGTATTAAGTGTTTGGCAACTGTGTATGAAGCACTGAGTAGGGTGCTGAGTGCTACACATAACATGTGTATGGTTCATACTTACAATCTCAGCAGTCAGGAAATACAGGTCGGAAGATAAGAAAATGAGTCCGAATTCATTCACGGCTGTACATTGAGTTGGGTCCCAATATGGGACCCTATTCTAAAAAAAATCCGAGCCATTATTTTACTATGAAACACCAAAACCCTGACTTAGTTCAATAGTTTAATTGATGATATTACTACAGCTTTATAAATGATATAATTGAGAAACAATTTGTTTTTATAAAGTAATATGTTAGAATTAGCAACTCTCACTGCTCAGATTCAAGTGCAGAAATTCTAGTCCAATTTTCTTCTTTCCTTCCAATCCTTTCTATCTTATTTTACCTCCTTATTTCCCCTTCCCTCCTTCGTTCTCGCCATCCTTTCCACTTGCTTCCCTCCTTTTCTCCTTCCCTCTTCCTTCCTTCTACCTCTTCGTAACTCCTTCCTCCCTTCCTACCTCCTCACCATCCCTCCCTCCCTACCTCTTTTACATGTCACCACCCCTCTGTCTCTCTCCCTTCTCCTTCCCTCCTTATTTCTTATACTTTTCAGTCCTGGAAAACAAATTCGTGCTCTGTCAAAATCTGGGAAAATATTAGAGTAGGGATTTAACCCTAGCTCCTTTGTTTTAGGTCTTAGAGATCAGGTCATACTACCTTATTCAAATATTCTCCACTCTCCAAGGTGTTCTATAATTCACTGCTGGCAGGAAAAGTCAAAAAGGACTTCTCTATACCATTGGCAAACTCGGTCAGAATTTCAAGAGACAAAGGTTAGATGCTGGGTTCAGTAATACTAGAATGAATTTTTTTAATCATGGAACACACAGTATGACACCTTTCCTTTAAAGATAAGATGAACTCATAGAGGAAAAACCAAATATGCACAACATTTCCATTCTTGATGTTTGACTCTGGGTAGAGAAGTTGAAGCTGAAAATAGCTTTGCTATATAAAACTTAATCTAATATTATTGTAATAGCGATTATTACACTTTAAACTACAAGCAATTTGAATATTTCTTATTTTTCTTGTCATGAGAATATTTCTCATTTTTCCCGTGTAGGGCCACACACTATAGCATCACCATACAATTGAAAAAAATTATCATCTTGTTAGAAAGTTAGAATATAAATGAACGAGTAATTTGCTACTTAGTGAACGAAACATAATTATTGTTCTTTAGTATTTGTAGACCTTGGCTTCATATATACACATATATGGGGAGAGGGATGTGTACAGTCCTCAGGAAACCAGAAAACAGGCACATGAGAAGGGAGGAAAGCTGATTTAAGTTTAAGGGTTAAGGAGGTTAATAACACAAGCAAAATGAAGGGAAAAGGAGTGTGGCTCAGTGAGGAAGGGTGAAGTGTGAGTGCTGGACAAGTAGATAAAGGAGAGGAAGGAAAAGAAAAGAAGCACTGGGGGGTGTGGGCGGGGTCTAGGGAAACCACATATATAAGAATTGGTAATAGAAAGTGAAAGACAAAAGATTCTCACACAATTCTACCTTTTTTGAAATATGTTTTGAGCTCTCTTGCTAGATTATGTTGAGATACTCTGAGCCCTTAAAAATGCACAATCTCTACATCTGAGTAGCTTTTGTGAGATATTAAAGGGAGCCCAGTTTGGCATTTACAGGAGACTATGTGTCTACAAACAGAAACAACAACAAAAAAAGGAGATTATGACTAGAACACCTTTGTTTCACATACGGTGCAATCTTTGCCTGAGATCAGATAGGAAACAGCTGTCAGACCTTCCTTCACTTCCTGATGACATAAATTGACTATCTACCACATGAGAGACAGAAGTAATATGCACCAGGCTGGCATTGCTTAACCCTGGAAGCCATGGGCATGAGCAAGGCTCTAACAAAACCCATTTTTGAACATGGAGATGCTGAGCAAACACACAAAAAGGTGTTCACCACCATTCATCCTAAGGGAAATGCAAGTTAAACCCACACAAGGCATCAATTCGTTTACCAGAATGCCTGCAGTTCATATCAGTTGCTATAGCTTGCATAGCACAATTAAGGATGCAGAGAAAAGGCAACACGTGCTTGCGGTTGGCAGAAAAGTAAATTGCATTGTTACGAAAAGCTGTGTGGAGATTCCTCAAGATGCTGAATCTTCTGGTTTGGATTCAGTAATCTTACTTCTGAGAGTATATTCCACGGAGCTGAAAGAATTTTAATCAGGCAACACTATATGTATTTGTATGCCCACATATATTGCACCGTTATTCATAATAACCAAGATATGTGATTGAGTGGTCTATCAATAGCTGAAATGAATAAAAACTGTGGTACGCAAGGGACAATAAGATGGCTATGTCGATAATACTTCTTACTATTAAGCCTTCCTACTTGAGTTTACTGCATTGGACCAATATCCTAGAAGAAAAAAGTGTATTCTACAAGTTGTTTACTGACCTCCACATGGGTACCATGGCAAGCACGCACACACACACACACACACACACACACACACACACATGTACCACACACACACATAAAATGTAAAGTTATATTTTAATAGTAATATGCAGTGGTATAATATTTATCATCAAAACAAATAATGCTGTTATCTATGATAATGTACAAATTGGAGGAAAATCTATCAAGGGAAATATGTCAGACATGGAGACATGATACATTATGATTGCATTTAAAAAAAAGTTGAGTTTGTCAAAGCAGAGACAGTCATTATAATGTTCAGGCTGGTGATTATATATATATTCAAATATACCAGTCAGAAGACCTGTAATATCAGTCAGATAGGAGAAATAAGTTGACGAAATATATGGAAGTATGGTGGATATGAGAGAAAAAGATGAAATGTGTGGTGGTTTGAATCAGAACGGTTCCCACAGCTTCTTTTTTTATTCGTTTTTTTTAAATTGGTTATTTTATTTGTTTACATTTCAAATGTTGTCCCCTTTCCTGGTTTCCCTTCTGCAAATTTCCAATCCCATCCCCTCTTGCCCCTGCCTCTATTAGGGTGCTCACCCACCCACTCACCCACTGTCACCTCACTGTCCTATCATCACCCTACGCTGGGGCATAGACCCTCCATAGGACCAAGGGCCTCCCCTCCCATTGATGCCAGACAAGGCCACCATCTGCTACATATGAAGCTGGAGTCATGGGTCTCTCCGTGTGTGCTATTTGGTTGATGGTTTAGTCCCTGGGAACTCTGGGGAGTCCGGTAGTTGATACTGCTGTTCTTCCTTTGGGATTGGATTCCTCTTCAGTTCCTTCAGTCCTTCCCCTAATTCTTCCACTGGGTGCTGGGTCCAACGTTTGATTGCAAGCATTCGCGTCTGGAAATACCCACTACACAACTCACAGACCACATGAAGCTCAAGAAGAAGGAAGACCAAAGTGTGGAAGTCCTACTTAGAGGGGATGACAAGATAACCACAGGAGGAGAGGGAAGGAGGGACCTGGGAGGGAGAAAGGAGGGGGATGGGAGGGGGCAGGATCAGATGTGGGGGAAGACGGGGGGGGGGGGAGAAGTACAGAGGATCAGGAAATCGAATGGAGGTGTGTAGCAGTGGGGGACACGGGGACCTAGGGGTATCCACTAGAAAGTACTGGACAACAGGGAAACAAAAGGTCCCCATAGGTTCTTATGCTTATATGTCTGATCCTAAATTGGTGGTCCTGTTTGGATAGGTTTCAGAGTTGTGTTACTGAGGTTCGAATGCCAGGGCAGGGAGGCGGGAGGGAGTGGTTGGGTGCGGGAGCACCCTCATAGAAGCAGGGGGAGAGGGGATGCGAAAGAGGGTTTCTGGAGGGGAGACAGGGAAACGGGATAATATTTGAAATGTAAATAAAGAAAATATCTAATAAAATATCAATAAATCATAAATAAAGGTCTTACAACAGTTTCAGCTCGCTGTCTGCTTTTTGTTAGCTATTCCAGAGATAAGATCTCAGCTGCTGCTTGCTTTGCTCTATCTGCCACCTGCGGCTATTGTGTACCCATTATTATGGACCCTAACCTTCTGGAACCCTAAGCTTAAAATCAAGTCTTCCTTCATCAAGTTGCATTGGCCATGGTATTTTAACACCAGTACTAGAAAAGCAACTAAGATATCATGTAGTTTTTAATACATAGCCACAAAGATTTTAAGAATTAAATTACCTAGATCTGCATAGTCATGTAAATTACTTTTAAAAGTCAGTATGTTCTATACAATAAACACATATATTGTATCAATAAATAAAAGTTTCTAAATTTAATTACTATTGTCAAAGAACTAACTAAAACAGTGAACTAATGGATTCCTCTCTCAGTTAGTGTCCTGTGTCGTCTTATTTAACTCTCCCAGAAGACTTACAGATGTGTTTTCTTGAGTAAATTCTGCACAGTATGGTCAGAACCAAATTGTCTGATGCTGTTTTCCTTCTTTCTCTCCTAAGATGAACATCTCCTTGCCCAAAGTCATTTTATTTGCATATGAACCTAAGAGGTACATTATTCAATCCATCGTGGAGATGTTCTTTGGCCAATGGATCATAAGATCTTATGATGTTCTCTCTGACCTGAGGGAAGTTTTGAGGCACTAATGTACCCAGGTTGTGACCCTTTGCCTGTTTGACCCTTATGGGAAAAAATGTATCACAAATTTGAGCTATTCAACTTGGCCTCAGGAAATACATGCACACAAGGGTGAAGGAAACTTAGGCAAGGAGGCAGAGAGTATGAAAACCAAGAACGACACATTTGTTACCAACTAGTGATGATTCTTGTTATCTCTGTTATTATGCCTAGAGCAATTACTGTAAGGTGGTGTATGGCTTGAGATTTATAAATAAGGATGCCATGGTAATTAGGACAAATTATGATTCTGAAATTCAGGACATAGCATGATGCAAATCCACCGATTCTTCTTAGCCTAAGGCTGTTATAGAGGCCTAATGGCATCTGAGGGAAAGGAGGTTACAAACTCACGAATTATGAGTAGGTTAGAAAATACCCTTATAGTCTGTCAATCATGTTGTGTGAGTTGAAAATTCTTCCATAGAGGATCAGGTGTGTGAGGTAGACAGAAGGTACAGAAATATTGTTCCTAGGGACCTTAGACATTGAACAGGAGTAGTTTTGAATTCTAGGGACATATGAGGGATAGGATAATACTTGTCACCGTATCCACTATGAAACAAGTAATTTGAGTATGCTATAAATATCAAAACAAATATAAACACATTTTATTGAAATAATTGCCCCTCATTAGATAAAATATATCTCCTGTCATATTCACTTGCCAGTATTTTTCATCCCTATAAATTTCTGATATGAAAATATTGAAACATCGAATTAAAATATAAACTCTGAAATAAATTTTCCAACATATCACATTGATAATATATATCATATTTACATTATAATTTCCAAATGCAAAACTGTATGTATTTCCCACAGCATCACTGATGAGCTAGCCTGCCAATCACTGTAATTAGAGACTTAAATATGAGGAATGCAAGTGTAGGGAAGGTGGAAACGTTAACTAGGATTACATTTCTAAGGCTTTTACTATTTGCAAAAAATTCAATACCTGTGTATTCATTTATTTTTTATTCCTAATGGTGTGCTTTTGTGTGGAAACTTCCCTACCCCCCACTCCATTTCTCCCTCCTGACAGCCCCCTCTGTGAGTGAGTATGTGTATGAGTGTGTGCGTGTGTGTGTGTGTGTGTGTGTGCATGTATGCATGTTTGTTTGTATGTGTCTGTATGGAGTATATTTGTACATGTTTATAATAGGACATACATCTTTTTACTCTC
The DNA here is from genome assembly GCF_021556685.1 of Rattus norvegicus. NCBI lineage: Eukaryota > Metazoa > Chordata > Mammalia > Rodentia > Muridae > Rattus > Rattus norvegicus. The sequence goes on from NC_141543.1 coordinate 82,457,420, forward strand.
ATAGAGGAGGAGGTTAAGTGTTCTGGTCTATCCCTCCCCATACTCCTTTAAAGCAGGGTCTCTCAACAAAAATGGAACTATATTGGTGGTCCACAACCCCTTGCGACTCTCCTGTCTCTGTCCTGCACTGTAGTGAAGTTAGAGAATTGCATATTCATATACCTGGCATTTCACATGGGTACGGGTTATTTTAAGTCAGCTCCTTACACCCAAAGTACTCTTAATGGCTGGGCCATTTCTCTAATCTAAACATTCTCTTATTTAAGACCGTAATTGTTAGGGGCTGGGGATTTAGCTCAGTGGTAGAGCGCTTACCTAGGAAGCGCAAGGCCCTGGGTTCGGTCCCCAGCTCCGAAAAAAAAAAAAGAACCAAAAAAAAAAAAAAAAAAAAAAAAAAGACCGTAATTGTATGGTGGGTATTCCGAGCTTTTTTTTTTTTTTTTTTTTTTTTTTTTGGCTAATATCTACTAATCAGTGAGTACATACCATGTGTGTTCTTTTGTGACTGGATAACCCACAATACGACTCGCAGCCCATATTAAATCCAAGAAGAAGGAAGACAACACTAAAGTGTGGATGCTACAATCCTACTCCACAGGGGAAAGAAAATAGTCTGGGAGGAAGAAAGGGATCTGGGAGGGAGAGAAGAGAGAAAAATGGGGGAGGAGGAGATGGGGGAGAAGTACAGAAGGTCAGGAATTTGAAAGGAAGTTTATAACAGTGAGGGATGTGGAACTGGGGGTAGCTACTAGAAATTCTCAGTGGCCAGGGACCCAACAAAGGCACGATAGAACCTGTAGAGATCATAGTGGATAGGCACAACTCCTGGTTGAGGGATAGGGCTACCCACCCACTTCAAAAATAATAATCCAGAATTCTTCCTGTCAAAAGGAAATGCAGGGACAAAGAGTGGAGAAAAGTCCGAAGAAAAGGCCATCCAGAGACTGCCCCACCTAAAGACACCAAACCCAGACACTATGGCTGATACCAAGAAATGCTTGCTGACAGAGGCCTGGTATAGCTGTACCATGAGAGGCTTGGCCAGAGCCTGACCAATACAAATGCAAATGTATGCAGCCAAACATTGGACCTAGCACCGGTACCCAATGGAGGAGTTTGGGCAAGGACAGAAGGAGCTCAAAGTGATTGCAAACCCATAGGAAGAATAATGATATCAACCAACCAAATGCCCCAAAGCTCCCAGGGACTAAACCATCAACCAAATAGTACTCATGGAGGAACCCATGGCTTCATTTGGATACATAGCAGAGGATCGTCTCATTTGGTATCAATGAGAGAAGAGTCTCTTGGTCCTGTGGAGGCTTCATGCCCAAGCTTAGGGGCTAGGACAGCGAGGAGGGAGTGGGTGGGTGGGTGAACACCCTTATAGAGAGGCAGGGAGAGGGGGAAATGGGATAGGGGATTTGTGGAGGGGAAACTGGGAAGAGGAATAACTTTTGAAATGTAAATAAATAATATAACCAATAATTTTTTTAAAAAGACTAGGATGCTTAATCCAAAAATAAGATTATAATTGTGTACTCTCTTTCATTCTCTTACTTTCTCTCTCTCATTCATATTCTCACTCTCTCTTACACACACACACACACACACACACACAGAGAGAGAGAGAAAGAGAGAGAGAGAGGGAGAGAGAGAGAGAGAGAGAGAGAGAGAGGAGAGAGAGAGAGAGACAGAGAGACAGAGAGAGGGAGGAGAGAGAGAGAAAGAATGAAAATGTATTCACACACAGAAATTTTATAATTGTATTTAGTACACTCTGCTCTACACTACCTCCTCCCATAGAAGTGAAAGTACTCTTAAGTGCACTACTCAACTCCAACCTCATCTCCTCTGTGTAATTTCAAAACAGTAATCGGAATTGTACCATATTCCATTAAAAATTCACCATCTCTTTAGTTTTAGAACTCTAAGAATAGTTTTTCAATCACTGTAGCATTACCATATTTAATCAACCTATTTTGTAGATTGGGTAAAAGTGAAATTAGCTTAGCAAATGAATCCCTTGCAGGAGGAATATACCTGTCCTTCACACCCTGTCCCTACCCACACATACAAATCTTTAGATACTAGCCCACGAGTCACCCTCACAATAGTGTCTTCTACTATTCCTTTTGAACAGACAACCCTCCTTAGGCTGCTGCTTCACAGAGCTGTTCGATGGAAAGGAATGGTAGAAATGGCTCTGGGAATGGGTTGTAACTTGGCTACGCAGTAGGAAAATACTCTGAAGTAATAACCAATCGTAGACAATCTGTTGTATTTTTTTACTAGGGTTGGAACCGGAAATTAGTTTATAAAGCAAATAAAAACAAAGACAAAGCCACCAAATCGTTTCTGAACACTAACGATTGGCCAGAAGCTAAAATCAGAGCTTCTTAAAATCATATCGCACCACAATTTAGTAAATGTTAAACTTAAGAGATTCTGCCAGAATATCCACAGTAGCATCTATAAGGGAAGTTGATCAGTAGGCTTGTTCTGACTGTACTGTTGTATGGGTTGGCTTGAGCAAAGGAGGTGAGAGACTTTAATAGAGACTTGCCTGGTGGAAAGAAAAATGGGATATCTTTAATTTAACTGCCATCAGAAAGCTAGAAAGTAATGTGTTGTGCTTACCGATAGCTCCTGCTGTTCTTGTGGCTTCCTCTCTACTGGTAATTGGAATTCTACTCACTTACAAACCTAGCTTCATTCCTCCACCTCAGAGTCTTGCAAACTTTCAATTGCAGCAAGAACTGTTGGTTGGCAGGTCATGAGGCAATTGCTCGAACTAAGTACAATGCTGTATGAAATGACAAGAATGTGTGTCAGATGCTCTGAGGATGTCTGGCCCGTAGCTAGACCTCGGTATTTTAAAAAATAGGGACTGCAGAGTTTTCAAAAGAGATCAGGTGGAGAGCTGGAGGATTCAGGCCCAATAATCCTCACCACACAAACAGAACAACAATAAAATGGAGATGCCATCCCTCTGCTTTAATGTGAAAGCCACAGTAGGCGACATTATACTTTGGACTCCTTTCAAGAAAGTGAGCTTCCTACACTCGTACAGTTAATAAATCATCAGTTTTACTCCTAACGGCTTTTGATGAGGTGTTCAAAATAATTTTTTTCTGAGCTCGCCTAAGTTATAAATCTGCCAACTTTTGAAGAGAAACAATATGATTAGTAACAACAGAACTTTTTAAAAGGCTAAATCGTTGGAGCAAAGGAAAGCAATATTCAAAGCAAATCGCTTGCTTTGAATAAGATAAATATTAAGGAGCTGAAAAACAAAAATAGAAAGACAAGCTAACTACACATGGGATAAGATTCAGAATGACTCAGCCCGTGAATAATGTTTCTGATTTCAGAAAATAGCAAAATGATGCCTTAGGAAAATGGGAATCTTCTATTTCATGGGGTTTTTTATTTGTACTGGAGTGAACGTGAAGAAGGGCATGAGACAAGGAATTAGAAGGCAGACATAATCAATGTAACGTTTGCCTAAGATGAGTTCGATGATTCAGAAGTGAAGCAAAATAAAACCGAGGTAACAAAATATAATTAAATATGCTTTCTATGCAATGACAAAAGGAAGACACGATAAGACACTGAAATGATTTGAGTTTTTCTCTGCCATTTGTTTTGAAGGCATTACTAAGTCTGTGAAGTACTGTGAACTAATGAGCTTCATCAGAAGTGGGCTGATGTATACTTCCCCCAACCTGTTTCATTATGATCTTTCTTTCAGTTTTTGAGATTATAATTTAATTACAACATACCCCCTTTCTCCAAACCCTCTCATATACCCCTCCCTATTATCTTTCAAATTCCATATATACATATATATATGGATTAAATCATGTATATGTATATATAATTTACATGATGAAAATGATGGTTATTTAAATGAGAGACCAGAAAGACAGAAAAAAGATAAAAGACGGAGAAACAGAAAGATAGATTTAAATATGTTTGAAGTGAACTAGTGGACTGAGCACTGCCCACCCCGCCACGCCCCCCCACACACACAAGCACAAGCTATGCTCTTGAATAAAAAGCCAAATCAATGAAATGAAATAAGTATTATAAACTCAAAAACACATTTCACAAGTTGAAAACCAGAAAAAAAATCCTTCAATATACAAATTGAAAGGCATTTCATCATAGAGAAAAAAGACGTTAGAATGCTTCAACAGAAATGAAATGCTAAAAGACAAAAATCAAATAAAATGCCAAAATGATTAAATCACCTAGAAGACACAACAATTTAGCTGTCAGGATTTCATAACAGTAGCATTGTATGTTAAAAATAGTGACTACTTTATGATCATGAACAGAGAAATCGAGTGAGGCATTTTTCTGTTTACCCATGTGGACTTTCACAGAAATACTTCACTGACATACTGTCCAAAGGATCAAAGAACCTAAGAAGGAATCCTGAAATTGAGGTCAGGGCCCTCCAAAATCCAGACATGTGCACATGCATGTGTAAGCTCACACACACACACACACACACACACACACACACACACACACACACATTCCTTAAAGTCAAATATTTTAAAGAAAACCATTAAGTTAAGCAAACGTTGGAGCAATGAGAGTTGCTAATTTCAGATGATGGGTGGATCTCACATCCCAGCAGTGTTTGTATAATCTCCTGTTCTGTCCTCACCATTACCAGATCGTCTTGAGAGTAACTAGGAGAAATGATAAAATGGTGGAATATGACCACTGGATGAAATAATTTCCTTCTCTTGAAACAATTGTAAGATGACTTTTTACTGCGTGCTCCCCTTGTCTGTCTTTAGTTAAACTCCACAAAGACAGCTGTGCATTTGCGCAAAATATACAGAGATATTTTTTTATCATCTTAGCTACTTGAAACATTGATACTAGTTATAGATAAGGGATAAACCCAAAACTAAAACAAAGAACAGACAAGCAGGTAACAGGCAAATAGAGATGGCAAGTGGCACTTTCAAATGCTCCATCACTTTCTCAGGTGGTCCAAAGACAGCATGGTAAGCATTTTCCTGAAGGGCATTTTTAAAAAGTCTTACATCTAAATGGTTTAATAGATTTGTAAAATAGAAAGTAAAGACTTAGACAACATTTTCAGATATGTAGACATGCACTCATATGCATGCATGCACACAGGCACACACATACACAAGGTTGGATAATTTTTTTTTTTTTGGTGCAAAACAGGCAGAGCATGTAAGGAAATCACTTACTCTCGTTTGCTCAACACTGGGGCAATAAGGCAGGGACTGCAGTAACCATGACAATATAGACTTTGACAAATTGGAGATGAATAAACAATTGTAAAAGGTGGCAAAAGCAAACCACAGAGAGGGCTGAGACCTTCTTTCCATGTTGCTATGCTGGAACATTCAAAATACTGTTCTTTACACAGAAATCTCTTAGTCTTGTAAGAAGCAAGTTATTACCCATGTATAAGTGTCAGAAAAAAAGTGAATTAGCAATATTATTAGTTATATTAACATCAGGTCGCATACACATAAAAACAGGATGAATCATGGGAGAGGAGAGAGAAAGTTTATAATGTCCAAAACACCAGGACATCTGCTTCTCCACATGGCAGACATCCACATCTACAAAATCTCAACAATATGGTCACCTAAACAGGATTTCAATAATGAGATCAGTTGACATACAAACATGGATGTGCAGAACATCTGAGACCCCTGATGAGGACAAGCAATGACTGACGTGCTGGAGAATCAGCCTTTTCCAGGAACAAGGCCTCTGATAGTTTGTACAATGTCAAGTCGTCAACTCCAAACATATGCATATAGAAGCAATGCTAAATGGTTGACTTATCTTTATTTATAGTGTATGTATGTATGCATGCATGATGTATGTATGCATGTATGTATGTGTGTATGGAGGGGTGTTTGCAGTTACTGTAGGCATGTTGTAAATATAGCAAGTAGTCATGAGCGAAAAAAAAATGTATCAAGAAATAAATTAATTGTAAAAAGCAATACAGGGAATTAACAATCAGTGTGAACCAGAAGAGGGATTCATGAATGAGAACACAGGTAATTGGAATTATTCAGTTTTTTTTTACTGTTTCTTTTTCTTTTCTTTTCTTTTTTTAAACAAACAGCTTTTATTCATCTTCCTTTTTTTCTTTTTTTAAATTTATTTAATACTTAATAATAATTCTTTGGTTTCTGGGCAAACATCCCCCCCTCCCCTTCCTTATGGGTGTTCCCCTCCTAACCCTCCCCCCATTGCCGCCCTCCCCCCAACAGTCTAGTTCACTGGGGGTTCAGTCTTAGCAGGACCCAGGGCTTCCCCTTCCACTGGTGCTCTTACTAGGATATTCATTGCTACCTATGAGGTCAGAGTCCAGGGTCAGTCCATGTATAGTCTTTAGGTAGTGGCTTAGTCCCTGGAAGCTCTGGTTGCTTGGCATTGTTGTACATATGGGGTCTCGAGCCCCTTCAAGCTCTTCCAGTTCTTTCTCTGATTCCTTCAACGGGGGTCCTATTCTCAGTTCAGTGGTTTGCTGCTGGCATTTGCCTCTGTATTTGCTGTATTCTGGCTGTGTCTCTCAGGAACGATCTACATCCAGCTCCTGTCGGTCTGCACTTCTTTGCTTCATCCATCTTGTCTAATTGGGTGGCTGTATATGTATGGGCCACATGTGGGGCAGGCTCTGAATGGGTGTTCCTTCTGTGTCTGTTTTAATCTTTGCCTCTCTCTTCCCTGCCAAGGGTATTCTTGTTCCCCTTTTAGAGAAGGAGTGAAGCATTCACATTTTGATCATCCGTCTTGAGTTTCATTTGTTCTAGGCATCAAGGGTAATTCAAGCATTTGGGCTAATAGCCGCTTATCAGTGAGTGCATACCATGTATGTCTTTCTGTGATTGGGTTAGCTCACTCAGGATGATATTTTCCAGTTCCAACCATTTGCCTACGAATTTCATAAAGTCATTGTTTTTGATAGCTGAGTAATATTCCATTGTGTAGATGTACCACATTTTCTGTATCCATTCCTCTGTTGAAGGGCATCTGGGTTCTTTCCAGCTTCTGGCTATTATAAATAAGGCTGCGATGAACATAGTGGAGCACGTGTCTTTTTTATATGTTGGGGCATCTTTGGGTATATGCCCAAGAGAGGTATAGCTGGATCCTCAGGCAGTTCAATGTCCAATTTTCTGAGGAACCTCCAGACTGATTTCCAGAATGGTTGTACCAGTCTGCAATCCCACCAACAATGGAATTATTCAGTTTTAAAGTTATACATTAAACATGATTGAGAAGAGGGAATGCAACGTTGGAGTCTTGTGAGATGCCTTTAAGCACATAGCACACACGCCACCGAATGGCCCCAAAAGGAAGTAAAATGAGAAAGGAGCAGAATGAATGACGGGAGAAGTGACAATTGTCACTGAAATTGGAATTCACATCTGAGAAGCGCACAAAAGTCTTGCGGGATAAATGTGATGGGGTCCATACTTTGATAGGTCATATGCTGCTAAGGCCAAGAGAGAATATTAAAATAAGCCAGCATGACTTATCACAGGCAGAGGAGTCCTCAGTGGCTGAATAATAGATAATTTCTCATCAGAAACTATGTAGTGCAGAAATGAATCAGGTGGATTATGCAAAGTGACCAGAGAAAAAGGTCATCGAAGGAGAATTATATATCATTCAAAACCAACTTTCTAAACTTGAAATATCTCCAGGTTTATAAGAACTGGCATCATTAGTATCAAACACAATCTTCTTAAAAATATTAAGGGGAATATTTCAAACAGACATAAAACATGAAAATAACTACACGGTTTATATGAAGATGAGTTAGACACATTAACAGTCAGCGATATTTTATCTGAGATTTTATAAGTACAAATTCATAAAGTGTAATATATAAATTTGTAAAATTTATCTTTATAAAGATCTTTTATATGAGAATTTCATAAATATAGAACTATTGCGTCAGCCTGTAATTATAAAGAAACTTATGGAAAAAAGAGATGCCTCATTTGGTAAGCACTTGCTGTGCATGGATGATCCTGTGTTTGGCTCCCGGTACCTGTGTTAAAAGACAGATGTGGTGTTATGCTTGTATATGATAGGTAGTGCTCTAGAGGCAGAGAGAGGACCATCCCTTGATCACTGACCAGCCAGCAGGACCTAACAGACATTCAAGTGAGAATCTCTGTCTCAAAAATCAAAACAATATCTCAAAAATGGCAAACAATAGACAAAACAAAATAATTCATTGTTCCTGAAAAGCAGTATCTGAGGGTGGTATCTGGCTTCCACATATACGCATGTTCACACACATCCCCTCATACGTGTTCACCTGCATATGCACGAACATACACATGTCTGCTCATAAAGACGATCAAAGAAGAGGAGATCTTTATGCTAATTATTTGCTCTCTGGCTGGTGAGCTCTCAAGCCCTTTGATCCTGGTGCTTGGAAGGCAAAGACAGGTGGATCTCTGTGAAGTCAAGGCCGACCTGGTCTACACATCTCCAGCCCATCTAGAGCTACGTGGTGAGACCTTGCTTCAAAAGAAAGAACCCAGCTAAGTAAGGGATACTTTGCCTGGAGGTAGTGTATTCCCAGCCCTCAAGAGACAGAGGGTAAATCCTTGTGAATTTGAGAACAGCCTGGTCTACAGAGAAAAAGGTCCCAGACAATCAGAGCTACACAGTGAAACCGTGTCTCAAAAAGTTCAATAAGCATGTGACAACAATTTGCACACGTGTTTTTGGCAGCGCTATTCATAGTATTCATTGTACCCAGTATATGGAACCAAGAAAGATATGTAAAATGCAATAACGGATAAAGAATAAGTGGTTTATCTATATAAAGTAATATGACTCGATAATTTTAAAATGAAACTTGGTCATTTGCAACAAATTAGATAGAAAATACAGAATATCGTGTTGACAGAATCAAGCCCATCCCAGAAAGACAAAAGCATATGCCCTTAGTCACATATGTAGAAAATATATTGGCTTTATTGGAGTGTTTAATCGAACAGTGTCAGAGGCCCAGGCAGAAGAGTACATGGAGTTGGATGGTATGGAATGTGTACATATATGGAAATTCCATACTGATCATAATTACCTTACACAATTGATCAGAAAAACAGTAGAGTATTCTGTCTACTATTGAAATCAAGTGCCATTTGATTAGGAATTAGAAAATTCCTAGAGTAATCACTAAGAATAAGAACTGTAAAAACAGTACAAATCAAAGAAAAAATGGGGCATTATGCCTTGTGTGTAAAACAAAATTGTAACAGAAGGATAGAATAACAGAAAAGATAACCATGTACAACAAAGAGAAAAATGCCATTATTGGTCTGAATGCGTACTGATTGCTGCAATTAAGCAGGGAATTATTCCCCACACATGCACCTCATTGTCACCGAGGTTTAGAGAAATGCAGGGAATTGCAGGAAAATGAAGTAGTCTCTTTCCATAAAATTAATTAGCCAAAACAGATGTAAAACAATTTGCTTTATCCCTCTCCCCACATCCTTTCCTGTTGCTGCCTGAGCTTCTGCATTGTCTGCAGGCACGTTTTCTGCATGTGGAAGGATGTGCAAGGCTTTTGTTCTTATTTCGCCTGTGTGGTTTCTTCTCGCTGGTCCTGTGCTTAGTGGAATATAAAAAGCATCCGCAATTATTTGAAAAAAAAAGATTGTAGTTGAGTTTCATGTGTAGTTTGGTCAGACAACTACAAATTCAACAATTTATCAGGAGAGAGAATTTTATAACTTTTGAAGTTCACAGTATTTCATCTTGTATACTTTGTATAATGTATCATTTTAAGCAGAGTTTCAAGTGTGGTACCATTACCGTGCATATCTTTATTTTATCACAATATTGAAAAATCCGGAATGGATTGTATGAATAATTGGCCAATTTTCTTGAAGAATATTTTTTTTTGTAATAACATATTACAGTTTGAACGAAAGCCAGGCCTTATAGTTGCTCCAGTGAGCAAAAAAAATGTAGGCAAGAAACATATTGAAGTAGTCTACAGGAAGTAATAATCTTTCATTCAGTTTGATTTACAGTTAACAATGGTAAAGTTTCTAGATATACTCTTAATAAGTGTTAAGGCTGTAAACAAGAGATACGGCTCAGCAGTAGAGTGGCTCTCTATTGTGGAAGTCCCGAGCATTCAGGCACCATCATCCCCATGAAAGGAACAATGATTTCATGTGTGTATCTGCTAGATGAGTGTTTACTTGGCACATATAAAGCCCTGAGTTCAATTACCAGCACCCCATCATGGCATGGTGGCTAATACCTGAAGTATTGTCATCCATGATTGCAAGAACACCAGAATCTTAAAGTTACCCGCAGCTAAAAATCAAATTTCCCAGACAGTTTGGGCTGTATTTGACTGTGTCACAATTTATAGTTTGACCTGAATTGCTTTTCTAAAAAAACAAAACTTAATTATAAACCAGTCAAATGTCAAACATGTGGAAACTATTGTATTTAGCGCGCACACACACACACACACACACACACACACACACACACACGTGCATATGTAAGCAAAATTTTTTCATGGCTCCTCCTTATTGCAATTTGATAATTCGATTTACTCTAGGCATACAGACAAGTCTTGTCCTGCCTGCAGTGAGGCATACCAAAGATGGGAATGTCTATCTGAGGTCACCACAGACAGGACCCCGGTGGAAGTAATCAGTGTTAAGGCTGGTCACTTCTGTTGTGAACAGTCACAGCGCTGTTGACCAAGTCAGAGCCTTCTCACATTAGCTGCTCTCCCTCTCTATCTGCCACCTGTAGAACCTAGAAGCTGGGTTACACCTGGGAGTAAGCAGCGAATGGGATAATGATGTCGAGAGGAAACAAAGGTGATACCTGAGCTTAACTCATAGATGACAAAAAAAAAAAAAATCAGCAAGTGGTGTTAAGTGTCTTTCTTAATATCTGCTGTCACTTTATTCCCTTATGCCCAGCTTCTTACATAAGAGTTGGGAGTTCAATCTCAGAACCTCATGTTTGCATAACAACTGCTTGCACCCACAAGTCACCATCCCGGCCTCAAATGATGGATAAGTTCTTACATTACCATAACCATTGTAGGAGAAATTACTGTATTAAAGTCATCACTTAGGTTCAAATTTAACAGAGATTCCTATATTTTTATTTGATGAGTTAATGGTCTTTTCTTATTTACATTACATAAGGCTGTTTTCAGTGAAGTCTGCATTTCTTTTATCAGAATTTTTGTTCACATTTTATTTTGGGGGGAACATTCCTTGTGTGTTTTTCCTTATCATTTTTTTTCTTTCTGCCATTCTGGAGCACCTAAATTTTGGGTAGTCTTGTGTACTTAAGGAATTGGATTTTGACTTGTGTACTACAGCTGGTTAATTTCTGAATAAATGAGCTATAGCAATTAAGATTATTTTTCCAATAGGTAATATGGTTGGTCTCAAGTGTTTCATTATATAGTATCACTTTAATTTAATTTAAAAAATAATATTTCTTACCTAATTTCTTATCTGTTTTACCTGCATTGCAAGTGTATGCTCCCTAGCCTTGCCATGCCCTGGAAGGCAAGAAGAGGGTGTTATATTCCTTGGAACTAGAGTTACAGACGTTGTGCCTTGCCAGATGGGTGCGGGGACGGGTCCTCTGGAAGAACAGCCAGTGCTCTTAACCAGTAAGCCATCTCTTTAGCACCTCCTACTATCATTTCTTACCTAGGAAGTTAATGTTAGTTCACATTGCTAGATTTTCTTCTCTGCCAATGTTCTTTTCTTTTAATAAAACACCTTTCCCCCCAAAATCATTAGCAATTGTGTGGCTGATTTTGAATGATGTTGCTATAAGTTTTCTGCTGCTCTGAGATATTTATTTATATTGTGTGGTTCATTGCCAGGTTCATCCCTTTCTCCACGATTTGGTCCGTACTTCTTACAATGAGTCATGTGGGAGACTATTATCCAGCTCTCAGTAGACCAAGCCCAATCCATGATCTACATTTGTTTGTAATTTTCGTACGTCTATCACACATTTGTCTTATCAGTCTTTAGAAGAAAACTAGCCCTGGAAAGTTGCAGTTTATAAATATTACATCTTTAATAAAACACCTTTCCCCCCAAAATCATTAGCAATTGTGTGGCTGATTTTGAATGATGTTGCTATAAGTTTTCTGCTGCTCTGAGATATTTATTTATATTGTGTGGTTCATTGCCAGGTTCATCCCTTTCTCCACGATTTGGTCCGTACTTCTTACAATGAGTCATGTGGGAGACTATTATCCAGCTCTCAGTAGACCAAGCCCAATCCATGATCTACATTTGTTTGTAATTTTCGTACGTCTATCACACATTTGTCTTATCAGTCTTTAGAAGAAAACTAGCCCTGGAAAGTTGCAGTTTATAAATATTACATCTTTAATTTTATCTATGACACATATGGAATGTCCTGATTCACATGATTCTCACAACAAAAGTCATTGCAATAGACGGCTACAAAAAGAAAAATAATGATGTAATATAGAATGAGAATTTTAAGGAGTTTCCAAACTTATAAAGAGAGGACAGAAATAAAAATGAGAAAAATGATTGATAAACTATGAAAATTACAATGAGCTAAAAGACATAAAACCTGAATCCTGAACAGGGAATTTGGGAGAGAAAAAGCAGGAGTTAATCATGAAAATATAGAATATTTTGCATCAAGTAAAACTGCCATAAAGTAAAGTAGATCATAAAAGCCTAGAAAAGTACTTAGGAGATTTTTCTTTTTTCTTTTTAATTGGACTGTTTTAAAATTTACATTTCAAATGTTATTCCATTTCCAGGTTTACCTGACATAGCCTCCATCTTCTCCCCCTCCCCTTCTTCTATAAGGTGTTCCCTTCCCCATCCACTCCTCTTCCCGACACCCTCCCCCCCCCCCCCGCAACCTTCCCCTATACTGGGGGGTCGGACCTTGTCAGGACCAAGGTCTTCTCCTTCCATTGTTGCCCAACAATGCCATCCTTTGCTACAAATGCAGTAGGAGCCACAGGTCAGTCTTTGGGTAGTGGTTTAGTCCCTGGGACCTCTGGTTGGCATTGCTATTCTTATGGGGTTGCAAGCTCCCTCAGCACTTTCAATCCTTTCTCTAATTCCTCCAATGGGGGGGGGTCCCGTTCTCAGTTCAGTGGTTTGCTGCTAGCATTCACCTCTGTATTTGTCATGCTCTGGCTGTGTCTCTCAGGAGAGATCTATATCCGGCTCCTGTCAGCCTGCACTTCTTAGCTTCATCCGTCTTACCGAGTTTTGGTGGCTGTATATGTATGGGCCACATGTGGGGCAGGCTCTGAACGGCCGTTCCTTCAATCTCTTCTCCAAACTTTGCCTCCATATCCTTTCCTATGAGTATTTTTGTTCCCCCTTTTAAGAAGGAGTGAAGTATCCACTCTTTGGTCATCCTTATTCTTGAGCTTCATGTGGTCTGTGGATTGTATCTTGGGTAATTCAAGCTTTTGGGCTAAGATCCACTTATCAGTGAGTGGACACCATATGTGTTTTTCTGTGATTGCGTTACCTCACTCAGGATGATATTTTCTAGTTCCATCCATTTGCCTATGAATTTCATGAAGTCCTTGTTTTGGATAGCTGAGTAGTACTCCATTGTGTAGATGTACCACATTTTCTGTATCCATTCCTGTGTTGAAGGACATCTGGGTTCTTTCCAGCTTCTGGCTATTAAAAAAAAAGTTGCTATGAACATAGTGGAGCATGTGTCTTTGTTATATGTTGGGGCATCTTTTGGGTATATGCCCAGGAGAGGTGTAGCTGGGTCATCAGGTAGTGCAATGTCCAATTTTCTGAGGAACCTCCAGACTGATATCCAGAGTGATTGTACCAGTTTGCAATCCCACCATCAAAGGAGGAGTGTTCCTCTTTCTCTACTTCTTCACCAGCATCTGTTGTCACCTAAGTTTTTGATTTTAGCCATTCTGACTGGTGTGAGGTGAAATCTCAGGGTTGTTTTGATTTGCATTTCCTTGATGACTAGGATGTTGAACATTTCTTTCGGTACTTCTCAGCCAATCGATATTGTTCAGCTGAGAATTCTTTGTTTAGCTCTGTGCCCCATTTTAAATAGGGTTATTTGTCTCTCTGGAATCTAACTTCTTGAGTTCTTTGTATATTTTGGATATTAGCCCTCTGTCAGACGTAGGATTGGTAAAGATCTTTTCCCAATCTGTTGGTTGCAGTTTTGTCGTAACAACAGTGTCCTTTGCCTTACAGAAGCTTTGCAGTTTTATGAGGTCCCATTTGTGGATTCTTGATCTTAGAGCATAAGCCATTGTTGTTTTGTTTGGGAAAATTTCCCCAGTGATCGAGACTCTTCCCCACTTTTTATTCTATTAGTTTGAGTGTGTCTGGTTTGAAGAGCGGATTTTAAAAATATGTATTAAAAGTATTGAGAAATTCAGAAGCTGTCATCTGAATTAGAAGCTGCAACTCTGATCATTGAGCAAAGAATTCTCAAAGTATTTAAAGCCCAAAGTTGCATTCTTCTTTAACCAAACTCCCAAGTATCTTTTTATATTCCTCTAATCATTAACATGTAATTTATCCTAAGGAAGTATTCACTGGTGACCATGAAGTTACAGGAAATACTATATAAAGAGCAAAACTGGGTCAGCACGATGGCCTTGTGACTAAAAGCATTTGCTATGCAAGACTGGTGACCCTGAATTCAATCCCTGGAACCCACAATGGAAGGAAAGAATTGATTTTTAAAGTTGGTCTCTGACATTTAATACACACACACACACACACACACGCACCCAATATACTCTTTACACATGCATATATGCACATACACACACACACTACCACCACCAGCAACAACAGCAATAATATAATAAAATCAAATGTATATATAAAAACAATAGAACTTTCACCTGTAAATTATGACTACTTTATATAACACATTAATAAGGAATGATTCTAATTATACTATAGAAGACTACTTAATGACCAAAGAAAATTGTTCTTTAAGATTCTAAATAACACAGAGAACTTTAAAGGTTATGTTGTTGGTTAGTAAGCAATTATTTACAACATCACGTATATATTAACACTTCCATGGTACCAGGTTTTCACATCTTACCATTAAACCTGAGATATATTTACTGTTGATAGGCTCTGGGACTCATAATTACAAACTAAGAACTTTAAAAGAATGGACTCCGCTTATGTGCCATCATGGAGTAGGTCTTACTGCTGTTACTAATCCTTCCTCCATGCACACATAATGAATTACAATAGATGTTAAAGCACTCCACACTCTACATTTAATGCTATTGTTACATTATGAAGATAATTTGTGACTGAATATATTTTACAATGAAATGCCTCAAGAAATTAGAAATGTTTTCACAAAACAATGTAGTTTTGGAATCAGTAAATAAGAGAATTATATTAACTTTTCTCTAATTATGAACAACATAATAAGAGACAGAAAAAAACATAAAAATAGTTATCCCCTGACAGTATGCACTACAGGTAAGTGTTTCTATCCACTATCGTTTGTTTTAACTATATATCAAGCTGAACACCTGGTTCTAATTCATGGAGACCACTGATACTATTAAATGACATGATCTTTTCAAAGTCTTCATTTTCTTGCTCTATCCTAGGTTTGTGGGTTGAATAGGAGAACATAGAAGATTAAAAAGAATTTCTAAATCTAAATATCGGGCAGTTTTGAAAGGTCTCCCCATGTTTTTGAAGATTAAAAGAATCTTAAAGCAAAGCAATGTGTTCTACAGAGCTACATTTTCTTAAACATTGATTCGAATCCTGGAGGCTATGGAGTAGTCAGATAATTCAGAATATATTATCATCTGTTTGTTTGGAGGAATATAGCCGTAACTTTTTCTCAAATGTGAAGAAGTCTGTGTCTGTGCTCACTATTCTACCAGAAAAATCCATAAAGCTGCTTACTTTTCCCTAGTCACCATGAAAGGTACTTACATGTAGGAAAAGGCGATATTGAATCAGGAGAGAAGGCTCAGTGGTTAAGTACACTAGCACCCAGCCTCAGGGGATCCCAGACTTTACTAGATTCTGTGGGCACTACTCTTGCACATACACAAACCAGACCAGCAAAATTACACATAATTAAAAATTCAAAAAATCTTTTAAAAGTTACTCTTTTTATAAACAGAAGAGGGCACTTAACGGGATCTTACAACTTCAGATTGTGAACCCATGATTGTCATTACAAGGGGCTTGACAGCAGGCAGGGAAGCATGGTGCTGAAGTCGTGGCTGAGAGCTTACCTCTGATCCACAATTACAAGGTAGAGAGAGAGGGAGAAAACTGGGAAATATCTGGGCTTTTGAAATCTCAAAGCAACGCTCTCCTTCCCCCCAGTCCTTTGAACGTACCAGACAGAGTGAAGGATCTAGTGGATGGTCCATCTTGCTGGAGGACGTCGAAAATTAGTTGTGAGAGAAAAAACGGTCCCACAATTTTGAGCCAAGTTGGAAGCAAGCTTTAATTAAAGACCAGATATATAAAAAGGACTCTGGCCAGGTATTCTTCTGGGTTCCCAGGAAATTATGCAGGAGCTTAAAAGGGCTAAATTCACAACATCATTGCATTTCCCAACAGGTCCAATCAGGAGCAAGCATATATCCTGCCCATGTCCGTCCTGTCCACAAGTGATCAAGCACGTCTGGTGAAAAATGGGTCAAACAAACTTGTTTAGGGTAATAAAAACATGCAGCTCATTATATTCCAAGAACTACAACTCCCAGGGTTCCAAGAAGTTATCTTGTTCTTGGGCAGGTGGTGCTTAGAGGGTAACTTTGGCTCCTACATACAAGACCTGGCCAGATTTCCATGACCATGTGTGTTAATCTCAGTCTTTTGCCTGTGCCCTGGCTTCCTAAATGTTCCAAAGTTGAAGATGGATCTCAAGAGTTTGTGCCTGACCCAGCACAGGACACCGGAAACATTGGTATGATTTTAAAAAGTTACTATTAATAGTTCCTATTAATATAAACGTAAAAATAAAATAAAATAATACTTATTTACATTAAATGTATTGAGATGAATATCTCCCATTTTTAGGATAGAAGCATCTGTCTTTAAAATTAGTGGTAGTATATTATTATGTTATGTAGCAAATACAAATTCTTCCAAATTAAATTTTTATTATTAGATAAAACTATAATTTTAAAATGTCAATATAAGTTATTCACATGTTTATTCACACACAGCACTGGTAAAAATATGTGAATAACTACTACTTAATTATTTTATTAATTAATTTCTCAACAAGATGAAACCCATATCTATTATGGGCTCAAGATTTTATGGATGAATATCTATCTAACAGATCGTAGGAAAGAACCTGTGCATATTACTGAGCTAATGGTATATAGTATTACTCTGACTCCTAATGATTTATCTATAGATAAATGCACCTTTTCAACCAATCAGAGTGGCTTAATTTCAGAGTAGATGATGATTATTGGAGACCCACAAGGTGCCAAGGTGCCAATAATAAAAGATTATGGAAAATTCAGTCTTACATGAGACATTTGTATCACTTACCCTCCTACAGGGCTCAGGAGTCACTGGGGAACAGAGGAAGAAAGAATATAAGAACCAGTCATGCTGGATAACTGCAGTTGTCTTCCTGACACAGCAGGGTAGTGCATGTATGACAGAGCAACATGACAGTGTGTACAAGACCTTTGTAAGCATAAGCCAGAAAGTATTCCACTACGGAAGAAGAAGTCGTTATGAAGTCCCACACTTGGCTGAGGAATTGGTGGTGCTGATGGGTAGCTTCCAGCTGAAGAAGAGTTTCTTTTAAGGGTGGGTCCACTTCTGGGTATTCCTCTATTTAATGGAAAGACACAGGTCCAAATGTACTTGAGGGGTTAAAAAATAGACAAAGATAAATACACAAAATTAGGTAAGTAAAGAAGTGTGTGTGTGTGTGTGTGTGTGTGTGTGGAATGGTAAGTGTGCGATTATGTTCAAAATACATCTTTAAAGCTCCCAAAGACCTCATAAAAATAAGCAAAAACAGAGCTGAGAATGTCCTGGACACATGGACAGAGTTAAGGTTGTGAGTTAGAGAAGCTGCACTTTTTTTTTTAATGTAAACAGGTGTCTTAAATTTATTTAAATCCATAACACGTATAATAATACGTCAAGGAATATTACATAGTCAACATTTCATCCCCAAAGCTACGTGCTCAGCAAATCTACACACAGAACATCTAGAACATCGTTTATTTAAATTTTTCTAATTAAGTCTCGCCACATTAATTAGCTCAATCCAATCATTTCACAACTTATATTGTAGATCAAGACGTCAAAATATATACATTTTCTTCACGTTTTTTGTAAAGACTTTATAAACTTCAAAATAACTTTACTGTATTGCTTTTCTTTCTTTTTTTTTCCCCTTAACTTGAGTATTTCTTATATACATTTCGAGTGTTATTCCCTTTCCCGGTTTCTGGGCAAACATCCCCCTCCCCCCTCCCCTTCCTTATGGGTGTTCCCCTCCCCATTCTCCCCCCATTGCCGCCCTCCCCCCCAACAATCTAGTTCACTGGGGGTTCAGTCTTAGCAGGACCCAGGGCTTCCCCTTCCACTGGTGCTCTTACTAGGATATTCATTGCTACCTATGAGGTCAGAGTCCAGGGTCAGTCCATGTATAGTCTTTAGGTAGTGGCTTAGTCCCTGGAAGCTCTGGTTGCTTGGCATTGTTGTACATATGGGGTCTCGAGCCCCTTCAAGCTCTTCCAGTTCTTTCTCTGATACCTTCAACGGGGGTCCTATTCTCAATTCAGTGGTTTGCTGCTGGCATTCGCCTCTGTGTTTGCTGTATTCTGGCTGTGTCTCTCAGGAGCGATCTACATCCGGCTCCTGTCGGCCTGCACTTCTTTGCTTCATCCATCTTGTCTAATTGGGTGGCTGTATATGTATGGGCCACATGTGGGGCAGGCTCTGAATGGGTGTTCCGAGAAGCTGCACTTTTAAGGGGACTTTTAAACATATTTGCTGTTTAATTGCAGTGGATACGGGGGATTCGGTGAATGAATATAATGTATCCTATTTCATAAATTGTAATTCACGAAATACAGAGAAAAGTCCATTAGACAGCAAAACAGAAGCACATACTATGGCTACGTCTAGAATTTATTTTGGGGATATTCCCCAAACACTATGAAATTGTACATGCTTTGCTTAGGTTAAAAATTACGAACATAATGCTGTTTTTATAAGCCAATCTTATATTGAGCATTGGAAGATACACTTTTACTTTTAAATTTCATAGCATTGATTATAACTTATGTCTAATTTTTAAGATGGAGAATATTTTTCTCATTTCTATTATATTGAGGTTAAAAAAAACCGATCAGATATTGTAGAGTTTAAAATATACCAGACATGATCTTTTTCAGTGTGGTTTAGTAGAACTAGAATCAATAATGATCTATGTAAATTGAATTAAGCCTGTTCTGTAGTGAGGGAATAACCATAATGACATTTAAGGGCCTTTTCTGGTCCTAGCTTTAAAATTTTCCCATTATGCTTAAGTTTTTAGCAGAAAATGAGAAATATGTATATATTATTGATTGGTTTGTATTATTTTGCAATGAAATGAAACATTTTATGCATCTTTGGAATAGCTCTGCTGAATATTTCCCTGATCAATAATCATGTTAGATTCGGCTTCATGTGTCCCCAGTGTGGATTTTATAGGCTGGTCTGCTTGCATTATTTGATGATTCTGACAGTGGCTGACATTATTCCTCTAAAATGAGTGGAGAATGAATTATATGCATGGAGCTATTTGCACCACCTGCCACATCAGCAGAAGCAAAATTGTGCTCACTTCTGATATTACAGCATTTTATTTGATACTTAGGTGCCACATCTCCATGAAGTGTTTATATGCTTTGATGACAGACTTCTAGTACATATAGGGAATACAGGATTTCACTACATGATAGGTGACCAGAAGCAGTATGTAGAACTCAGTTTGTGAGTTGACATCTTTACAGTAAAGTTAGGGTGATCTTGGTTAGGGTTGGAGGTGGATTAGGGGTCAGAATTTGATTGCTCTAAAAATGTCAGTAAAAATATTTAAATTATTATAAAGTACAGAAGAAAGTCTATACCATTGTAAAGATGCATAATTATTACTGGGTTTACAATTTTTTACGGAAATGATTATGACGATAATTGTTAGGAAATTAGGGACATTGTGGAGGGTAAAGAAATCAAGAATAGTAGTGCTAACAAAATCATAGGTCGATGCCAGTTTGCAAGACAGTAAACAAGTTTCTCTTATAGGGGTGGGCAACAGACGTAAGAAAAGCAGGGCTAAGCATTCAGGTACAAATTCCTGTGAAGTCTATGGAGTCCTATTGTAATGGCTATTCCTGGTTGTCAACTTGACTCTATCTGGAATGAACTACAATCCAGAATTGGAAGGCCCACCTTTCATCCTGATCTTGATGCTGGGAGATTTAAATTTCTAACCTGGATCTTGATATGGAGATCTTGAGGCAAAGTGGCTATGTATCCCAGGAGCTTAAGGCAAGCAGATCTCTGAGTTCAAGTTCACCTGGGACAAAGCAAGTCCCAGACCCAGGTGTGGTGGTACACACCTTTAATCTGGGACACATTCTGCTGGAGATTTACATAAGGACATTGGAAGAAGGAAGACTCTTTTTCACCTGCCTTCCTGCCTTGTGGGACGGAAACACTGCTAGATCCTTGGACTTTCATTCATAGCTGTTGCTGCTCTGTTGGAGAGTTGGTCTACTGTAGGTTATCAGTCAATTCTCTTACTATATAGAGACTACCCAGAAGTTCTGTGACTCTAGAGAACCCTGATTAAGACACCTCTTATCTTTAAGTACAGAGATGGGGTTATATAACTTGTGTATTAATGAAGGGTTTGCTAAAAAATCTCAGGTAAGCCCAGGGGTTTTCTCAATTTTACTAGCTAAATTCTCTGCATTCATTCACTCAAATGTCAAATGACCAACACAATCATTATCTAAAGGTCGCAGGGTCAGTGTTAATGTTTTCATGACCTGTAGAGCTGAGTAACTATCCTGTATATGTGTGTGTGTGTGTGTGTGTGTGTGTGTGTGTATAAATATTAGATATTCTGAGGGCATAAAGTTCAGGGAAACCAAATATATAACTTTAAGAAAGTAATATTAATAAGTTATAAATTTGTAAATTAATGTAAACCAGGACATTTAAAAATAAATTACTCAGATTTTTAACATTCTATAAGTTAAGAATTAGTGTTCATCTTTTGTAAATAAATTCAGGATGGTTAAAGGTTACTAACAACAAGAGGAAGTATCCCCATTCAGACTGGTCTCTGGAAATATCTGTGAGCGTTCTCTTCATCCACTCTGCCTCATGATTTTGCACAAATTGTTCTCTCAATAATATACTCATTAAGCATTTGATATCTAGTACACTTGTCAAGCACTTGCAAATTCACTTAATTTTCACATACCTGTCATATATTTAATCTTTGAATGTTGACTTTCACAAAATTATAGCAGCTAATTAAAACAACATATTCAAAAACATATTAGATTGCTAATAACTCACATTAATGTTTTCTATTTAAAACATATTATTGGCAATGAGATGAATCAACATTGTACCCTTGAACCTAATATGTAAAAATACAAAATAAACATAATAACACCATTCTCAGTTGAGAGATACAATCTTAATGGCATCATTGAAACCCTGAGCCACACACATCACATTTTGTTTTATAACTCTTCAATTTTGAGTTATTCCCCATATGTGTAGTCAGTCACTCAACATGAGAGCCATGCTTCACCCTATCCTTCCTTTCTACATGACTGAGAATTGGATCTCTATTGAGACTCAATTCAAGCTAAAGTGGGTAGCACCTTAGTTCCCACTCTAGGCACCTAGTTATAAATCAAATTGACCAGTGGTCACCTATAATAAAGTTAAGGTGTAAAAGGTAAAATATCTTCAGGATAATTACCTTCGAGAGAAGTTTTGAATTTCTTTTCTCCAATTACTCATAAAACAACACAAAGGAAGATGAAAGTTATGACTATATACCTTAAGAGAACAACTTCTGTATCACATTCACACATATGTCTATACACAGGAACACATCTTGGTTGATTTTTAGTGTTCGTTTGTGCATAAATTTACACCATCTCCAAGTAAAGAAACTGGGGCTTCTTCCTTTCTTGTTTCCCATTGAACTCCTCCAATTGTTACACTAGGTAAGGCGTCAGGTAATGCATGAAATAGCTATGGGGAGAGCGGCGATCCTTGTCTTGTTCCTGTTCTTGAGTTTAACTCCATTTAGGTTGGTGCCAACCATGTTGCTCTAAATTGCTTGTACTATGCTGAGGTATGCCCCATCTATCTCTATTCTCTCCGGGACTTTTATCACGAAGGAATCTGGATTGTGTAAAAAGTTTCTAGTGCATGCAGTTAAAAAAAAAAAACAACAACAACAAAAAAAACCTTCAACCTTCTTTCATGCTAAGCTGGGATAAAAATGTGTCGGCTATTCATGGCATAGTTTATTATCAAGAATAAATATAGAGAGAAAACACATAAAAAATAAAATAAAATAATATACCCAAACTCTAATCAATTAATGGACAATGAAATTCAACAACACTCTTTGAAAAGAGCACAGATGGGCAAAATCTGTTTGAAAATGTGTTTAATATATTTAGTCATCAGAGAAATGCTAATCCAAATGTCTTTGTGATCCCATGGCACTCTGGTCAGAAAGGCTATACAAACTAAAACAAATGTGGTTGAAAAGGAATATCTAATGATTGTTAGCAGAAGTATAAAAGTCAATATGGAGGTTCCTCAACCGACTAAATACTGAAAAACACTATTGGTCCTACTGCATCAAAACTGCATCAAAAAAGCCAATGTTAGGGACATCTGAAATGCCATATTTACTGAATCACTACTCAAATTACTTAAGCTTTGGAAACAGCCGATAGGTTCATCAATGTATGGTTATGCAGAGAATGTGTGTCATATCTAGACAAACACATGCACACACACATGCACACACACACATGCACACACACATGCACACACACACACACACACACTGATACTCAACTACATGCACATTAACACACACATGGTATTACCATTCAGCTATAAAATATAATGAAAGTCTTCCAGTTGTAAAAATTAAAAATGAATAGGATTAGAAGCAGCATGCTAGATAGATTCATACAAGCAAGATTTAAAAGACGAATAACATGTTTTCTCTCACGAATAAAAAATAAAAAAAATAAAATAAAAATATAATAAAAATAAAAAAATACATGGAAATTGAATGAGAAAGACTATTTTAGGATGTAAAAGGTAATCCTAGCAAGGAGAAAAGGGGAAGCCTAAGAGTATAGGACTCACAATAAATATGTTGAGTAAAAATATCAACGAAGATAAGAACAAATGAATAGCTAAACCTAATATATCGTGGAAAGGAGGCAAAACTAAAGATATAAAAAAAGATAAAATATAGAATCAAAAGGGAAAAATACAAGATAAAAACAATTCAAATAAATGAACAATTCATGCTTATGTGAAATCATGAACACTCATGTGATTCTAAAACAGGTAAGGTCTGTTTTTACATAGCTTGGGGTATGCAGTGCAAAATCTAAAGAAACAAAAGATGAAAGTAAAATGATAGAAAAACATACGGATTAAATCAATCAGGGCTCGCTTTATAGGTGCAAGATAAATTGACTGATTTTGTGATTAGTAACTTAGTTTCCTCAATTGCATAAAATAAATATTATACTACTTTAGGGTATATAGGCCATATAATATAGTTTCTAAATATATAAAATGAAACATAATAATGTTAAATTGATAAATATCAACATACTAGAAAATCTTACAAATAAGGTCACCAATTAGTAATATATATATATTATTTGAATAGAGATATTATATTTATCTTAATAATTATATGTGTGTGTCTATTTCTACACACATCAGTACACACACACACACACACACACACACACACACACACCTTAGCTCTGTAACAGGAGACAATTGATTATTTACAAGTATTGACTTTGGTTGGGACAGTAAAAAAAATACCAACAACAAATAACATTCTACAGAATAATTGATATATCAAATCTCTGTAGCATCCTAAATGATCAGTAAAAGAACAGAGAGCAAAAATGTTAAAAAGGACAAAACTTGTTTAAATCAAGGAATGTTTTCACAAATATATAGATTAAAATCACTTATTTAAGTATACAATATTTTGGGCATTAAATATTTAAAAATTAATAATTTCTAGTTTCTTGCTCACTCAGTATTGAACAGAATCAGTTTTTCAAAAGACAATATTTTGGATATTAAATGCTAAGAAATGAATAATTCAAACTTACTCTTATCGATTGAGTAAAACTGTTAAAGCAGTAACATGAATTCATAGTAGAAAATCAAAAAAACCGAGATAGAAGTGTCAATAAAATATTAAAATCTGTCAAATACAAATGAAAATACCTGGAATAATAGAGGTAAATGGATTAGGGAAACTAGAATTCATAAGATTCTCGGGATTATTCAGCATTCCTAAATATGAATCTTTTCATTTTCCCATAAAGTAGAAAAACTATCCCCTAAGTATGCTACAGAAATGCCAAAGGGTGGTGGCGAAGTGACTTTACCATGAATGAAAACACAAGGACACCGCAGACTTTGATGCATTTCTGTCTATATACCTACTGTGTGTGAGCATGTGTTTGTGGGTTGTATGTGTATAAGTGGGTGGGGTGGGTGGGTGCACTTGTGTATGTTACTGTGAGACACTGAATCTCCAACACCCTCTTTAAATTTTCCCATTTATAGAGAAGGAACACTTATGAAAGTATAATCTTCCACCACCTTCGGATTTTGAGAATCACTTGTTTTGAGCTGTCTGTTCTGCGTATGAGGAAACAATCTTAGAAGAGTTAGCTATGCTAAACTGTCTACACCCACACATCAGAAGCAGAACTTGAGGTCTTTATTTAAATCAGGCTTTGGGCCTGCTCCCCAAATCATAGTTGGGTTTATAACTTAGAACATTCTTAGAGCCAATTAATTAAATGATATCTTAGGTTTTCAAAATGATGCAAGGAATATATGATTAGAGAAATATCTCTTTTGAAAACACTTATTTCTTCTCAGTGATATTACTATGACCCAGAATACATAGAAAATTTCTTCCATAAAAAATAAAAACCAAAACCAAAAGACGAAAGACCCTCAAACAAAACCAAACTAAACCAACCAACCAACCAACCAACCAACCAAACAAACAAACAAACAAACAAACAGAAAACAGTCTTTAAAGGGTAAACATTCATTTCATACATCAACATTTGCTTGGGCCATAGATGTTGTTAAGATTCCTGGGCCAACTCCGACTCAATCTGCATCTTTAATCCAACAAAAGCACTTTTAATCCTTTACGCCAGACAATGAGATATAATTTTTGGTTGGGAAGGGTAGGAATTTCTCCATGTTATTGACTGGCTCCTTGGAGCCAAATTCACCCCAGTTGAAAATCATCATGTAAATAGGAAAATGTTCTTCAATGATGTATAAAACATATTTCTAAAAGTTACTACCAGAATTAGATGATGGTGACAGTCCTGGTTCTAAGATATTTGAATGATGTATATTTTTTATAATTATTTGTGGTTTTACTTTTTATTGGATATTCAAGTATATACATTTCAAATGTTATCCCCTTCTCCCCTTCAACCATCTTCCCTGCTTCTATGAAGATACACCCACTCCCACCCATTCCCATCTCAACACCCTGGCATTCCCCTTCACGGGGGGGGGGGGGGGGAGGAGCCTTCATCGGACCAAGGCCTTCTCCTTCCATTCATCCCAGACTGTAGGGCAGGCTGTGAAAGGTACCCTGATTCCTGGTTGAGATAGGTCGAATCCCTGGGGGACCTTAAAAGAGACAGCAGACGCATTACCAGTCTCCCAGGAGATCAGGACCTTCGCAGCCCCCACAGACCCCTGGAGAAAGGTTTGAGACAGATCAGTCACATAGGGCAATGCCCCAAAGCCCTCCTCCACTGGTTAGGATGTGTGACCATAGGTCACTTAGGCTCAAGACAGATCAATTATAGGAGCAGGACCACGCCT
Source organism: Rattus norvegicus (assembly GCF_021556685.1). Lineage (NCBI taxonomy): Eukaryota > Metazoa > Chordata > Mammalia > Rodentia > Muridae > Rattus > Rattus norvegicus. The sequence goes on from NC_141543.1 coordinate 82,483,702, forward strand.
CCAAATATGTAGATGAGATGTTCCCAAGCTCTCTGGACAAACCAATAGAAAGTACCTGCTGTCAGATAATGACCCATCCAAAAACTGTATTTAAGAATTGTGCTCAGGATTAAAAGGGTGCAGGAATTACTCCATTGTCTGAGAGCTTCTGTCCTAAGAGCTGTAACACCGTCGCTTGGGGAAGTGACCTGCTCTCCAGAAATCACCACTAGAAGCTCTCCTGTACCCCTTGCTGGCTAGTCAGTCTCCTGCTGACTCAGCACAGCTGGAAAAAAAACAGAAGTAGCAGTGGAAGAAAGGGGTTTCCCCTCCCTGCATGAGTTCCCTCCATCTCACCTGAATCCCCATACCTAGCTGAGACAGATCTCTGTGGGAGATCCCCAGTCTCCAGAGCCCCACCCCAGACAATGGCATCCTCTGCTACAAATGTACATGGGTCCCACCACCTGTACTCTTTGGTTGGCGGTTTCATTCCTGGGAGCTCTGGGGGTTAGTTGATATTGTTGTTCTTCTTATGGGGTTACAAACCCCTTCAGCTCCTTCAGTCTTTTCTCTAACTCCTCCATTGGGGTCCCCTTGTTCAGTCCGATGGTTAGCTACAACCATCCTCATCTGTATCAGTAGGGCTCTGCAGAGACTCCCAGGAAACATTCATATCCGGCTACTGATATTTTTTTTAAATGCAAAGTATTTACCTTTTATGAGATTCTAACATAAATTTTTTCTGAAAAGAAAATAAGATATTCTAACATATAAATTTTAAACAGTCGACATATACTATGATTAACACAGACTAATTTTTAAAATTAATTTACATTTTGGCAGATTTATTTACTTTAATATTTTTAATATTGTGGGTGGCATATTTCATATTTTATTTCCATCATTTAAAAAACTACAACTTTGCTTTATTTATTTATTTATTTATTTTTAGTTTTGGACATAGTGTCTCAATACTCAATCTTGGGTGTCATCGAGCTTGCCTATAAAAACCAATATGGCCTTGAACTCATAAATCTGCCTGCTTTGATCTCCCAAGTTCTGAGATTAAAGGCTTGTGCTCCTATACCCAGCTTATTGTACTACTTTTAGAAAAGATAATCCAAAAACAACAGAACATTTTCTAGAGCCAATTTATAAAATACCCCAGGATTTTAAGATGATGTTAGAAATATATGCCCAACTAAATGTCTCCTTTGAAAATAGTTACTCTTTCTTTCATTCTTTCTTTGTTTCTTTGTTTCTTTTTTCCTTCCTTCCTTGTTTGTTTCCTTCCTTCCTTCCTTCCTCCCTTCCTTCCTTCCTTTCTTTCCAGATTTCCTTTACAGGCATCCAGATTGGTTGATACTGTTGGTGTTCTTGGGGAGTTCCTATTCCCTTCATGGTTCTAAATCCTTCCCCCAAATCTTTTTTAAGGGTCCCTGACTCTTTCAAGACACTCTATATTCCAATATGATCTATGAATTCTCCCAGATAGTTTGAAGTTGAGTGAGTCCACACAGCCGAATTCCTCACACTCATTCCTATGTAAGGGAAGCTGTCAACTACTTAATGTACACACAAGAAAGTAGAAAGTACCGTGGATCAGATGTTTTCTACCTTTGTATATTCTAAAAATATTTATTTTCATTTATCTGACAGCTAATAATTCTCTCACGAGGAGGAACATTCTCGTGAGATTTGGTGGTGCTTCCTGATCAGTTACATGAGATGAGAAGTAGAAATTGGAGTGTTCACCCCCAAAAGGAAAACACATGATATAAGGAAGGACAAAGATTATAAACTTAAGGTTACTGCAAATTTGGCAGTCTGAAATGACAAAGCAATTTTGTGTAGGTTAAAAAATAAAAAAGTGGAACACAAAAGTATATGTTTAATGTTTGACTTCTAAAAAGAAAATGTGAGAGAAAAGAAAGGAATTTTAACTTCTTTTACACACACACACAAAGAGAGAGAGAGAGAGAGAGAGAGAAAGAGAGAGAGAGAGAGAGAGAGAGAGAGAGAGAGAGAGAGAGAGAGAGAGAGAGAGAGACAGGCAGACAGACAAAAAAATGTTCGGAGAAGAAGAGTTTTAAATGAGCAGTTATATACTTGATGATTAACCAGATGCCACCCAGCATCAATGTTGTCCTTTTAATTAGCTGGAGGAGTCAGTACAAAGAGGAAACTGAAGAAATGTCCCCTGCCCTAAGTCATACCAGTGACACATTTCAAGGCAGCATGCCACGGGCACTCACTTTCGATTACATATATATTCATTTTGTATTTCCTTGATTATACAATAACTGAATCACAATGGAGTAAGAGGATTGTATTTCCCAGGCAGCAGCAGTAATAAATCCCTTTATTAATGCATAGAATTAAATGAAATATCAGGTAAGTAACTGCAGGGGTCAAAAGTGTGTGTGGCGAGCTAGAAGCATCCATCAAAGAGAGGGAAAAGGAGAATGATTGATTTTGATGAATATAGTTGCAAAACTTTAAAGTGTTTTTAGAATGCATGTCTATTTAGTATGCGAGGTATCTACATCACATGATTCCCAAATTTTCACACCAGGGTCTGGCATTTATTGAACAGAAATCATTAGTCTTGCTGTTAGTCCAATCTGTGGAATAAAGAACAACATGTTAAAAATGCAATCTTCTGACATTTGTCACGCAGCAAAAGAGCAGTGCTGTCCCTGTGGGAAGGTAGAGCATGTGTGACGATGACAGGATAGGATTATTGTTACCTTGGGAAGAGAATTTGTTCTCATTTTGTCTCTGCAGTTTTCTCTAACTTTTTTTATCATTTAATTTCTATTTTGTTTTTGTCAAACTGAGTTTACATTCTTCCTACTTGGTTATCAATTTTGAAGTTATTTACAGAAGTTATTAAATTTTTTTTCTCAAAATATCACGTTGAGTCATACACACACACATACACACACGTAGTAACTTGGTCACACCCACCTTTCATCCCCCACTTCCAACTTGGTCTCTACACCTCACACCCTATTTCCCTCACAAATTGTGTTCTCCTGTTAAATTATTCATTTAACCCCTTCAATGCAGGTAGGCAACTATGCCTGTAAGTATATGGGTGTGAGGTCATCCACCAGAGTTTGACAAGCCTGCCAGTGAACACATTCCTAGGAAAAATGATATTTCTTCAGGCACCTATCATCTGCCAATCATTCCTCATCTAGAGCCTTAGAAGCTCATGAACACTACACACTAGAATTTTTGCCAACTCCATCTGGAGTAGGTCTTGTGTAGGTAGCCATCTTTGCCGTGGTTCCATGTATACAATAGCCTTGCCATGTCCTGAGGATAACATTTCACAGGAGTCTTTCCCATGCTCTGGCTCTTTGTTCTCTGAGTCTTTGGGGGATAGTATAGATGCTATCACTATGGCAGGGTACTCACAGTCACTTATTATCAACCCCTTGAGCAGAAATCCATCTCTGCATTAACCCCACTCACTGTAATAAGATGCCTCAATGACCAAGGTTGGGAGTAACACAAATCTAGGGTCATAAGTGTGAATATTAGAAAGAAGCTTGAAAACTTGTCCATTTAGAAAAATGATTATCAGTAAGATCTCCCCTAGGGCCTATGCGTTCTCTAACTATGGGTTTTTAAAATGGCTACCGTAACAAGTATTAATGTCTTCCTGTGAAGTAGACTTCAGATACACTCAAGAAATGGTTGATTACCTCACACACAGTTCTGCATTATTGCACCAGTGAGTACGTATTGTCTGGCAAAGGCTGTATTGTAGTCTGCAGGGTTCAGTCCTAGGGAAGAGTGTAGATGTTTTTTTCTCCCCCAGAAGCCTGTCTAGCACCATCCAATACTATGGAAACTAGTCAGTAAAAATGTTTTTTAAGCAATTCGAGATAGAAAGTTTTGGGGTTTTGAAATCAAAAGATGTAGTATTTTCAGAAATAAATTCTTACTGTCTAGATATGGTGTATGACCAAAAGAAATGGTAATATCTTCCATTGCTTTGGGTACCTATGGGACCTCCGACTAATAACTCACAGAAAGGTAATCTATGCCTGATATTGACATTTTTATTTACTAGCCCATATTTTCTAGGATCAGCTCTGTCCACTAAAGACTAAAGTTGGCTACTTATGGACACACACACACACACACACACACACACACACACATATATATATATATATACAGACACACACACACACATATATATATATATATACATTTACACATGGAGTATTACATAGCTATTAAACAAGAATATCATGAAATTTGCAGGCAAATGGATGGAACTAGAAAATATCATCCTGAGTGAGGTAACCCAGGCATAGAAAGACAAACATGGTATGTACTCATAAGTAGATATTAATCATAAAGTAAAGATAACTATGCAATAATATCAGGATGCAAAGGTGCTAAGTAACAAGTAGACACTACTGTTCTCACTGAAAAGGGGAAATAAAAGAGAAGTCAGAGGTAGATGGAGTCTAATTCACTTTGTAACATGTGTTTAAGTCTGTGAGTGTTTTTTTCTGCATATCTGTATGTGTACCAATTGTGGGGTCCTCGTGCCTGTGGAGGGCAGAAGAAGGAATGGGATCCTCTGGAGTTGGGGTTGCAAACAGTTGTGTGTGGTCACGTAGGTGCTGGGAATTGAATCGGGTCCTTGAGAAGAGCAGCCAAAGCTCTTACCTACTGAGCCACCTTTCCAGGCCCCCTACTTCATTTTATCATTTTAATTTATATAGAACTTATTCATCTCTGTATATTTTTCTTAGTGTTTTTCAACAGATATCAGGATGTTGGTTTTAGTCTCAACTTTATTGGGAAACAAATTTTATACTAGATATTTTCCTAGTTATTATTTTCTCATTTCTAGATTCTTTTTTAATGTTTTTTATGGTCATCACTTCCTCCAATACATCCCAGGCACCTCAAATTAATACTTGTAGTGTTTGGGGGACCCAAATAGCTTTCTCACTATATAAGAAGAAAAAGAATTGCCAGTTCAAGTACTTACAGCCCTAGTATGAGGCATGTAGTGGTTTTACTTATTCCCTTACCATTAGTAAAAACATCAGATATCAATGCAATGCTCCATTACCTCTTACACAGTCATATTTATTCTTGTCTATTAATGAAGTCAAACTTTCCCATCAGTATCTCTGCTTTAGGATGCTGACACAGTGTCCCTTGGTTTGTAATTCCAGTCCGCTTCCTACTTCATTCAGAACCTTGACATCAGTCTTGAACTCATCTGCCCTTTTTTCGTTGTTTTTAAATTTTCTTTTTTTAAAATATTTTTATTGGATATTTTATCTATTTTCATTTCAAATGTTATCCCCTTCCCTGTTTCCCCCACTGGAAACCCCCTATCCCATTCTTCTTCCCCGTGCTTCTATGAGGGTGCTCCTCCACCCACCCATCCACCCCCACCTCCCCACCCAGCCAATTACCTGCACTGGGGCATTGAGTCTTCCCAAGACCAAGGGCCTCTCCTTCCATTGATGTTCTACAAGGCCATCCTATGCTACATATGCAGATGAAGCCATGGATTCCTATATGGGTACTCTTTGGTTTGGGAGCTCTGGTTGGTCTGGTTGATTGATACTGTTTTTCTTCTTACTAGTTGCAAACCCCTTCAGCTCCTTCAGTTCTTTCTCTAACTCGTCCATTGGAGATCCCATTGTCAGTCCAATAGTTGGCTGCGAGCATCTGCCTCTGTATAAAAATGTCTTTACTACCCAGCACTTGGCTCGATGTATAGATTTTTAGAATTATCATGGAGAATTACTGAGTTGCTTTTCTGAATACTTCAGAGACCATTTTCCCCACACTTTGAATGCTACCCTTGCAATTATGTTGTGATTTAGTTCTTTGTGTGTGAGCGCTGAACTGCAAGCTCCTGAAAGGCAGTGTCTACTAGGTTTGCATCTCAACTTGTGACATATTGTCCTGCGTAAGCTACTCATTTTGACACTGTGTTATGGATTTAACAATTCCTTCATTAAACTTGTAACTACTCTATTGACTGGTTTCATATGCTATCTCCCATCATCTCTCTCTCAAGGCTGTCTTTCTTTTCCATGTCCCTTATGCGTGTTTGATCTAATCACTGTTTTTGAGTTTTTAGTCTCCTCTCTTATTTGTTAAGCTTTGCTTCTACGCATACATAGAGACACATGTACATACATGTGCATGCACACACATCCATATGCACACATACACATAGTGAGACATGCACACTCATACATGCACACCCACAGGCTTGCACACACACAAATGCACAAAAACATGAGCACACACATGCACACAAATATGCACACACACACATGCACACAAACATACACACAAATGAATGTCTGCACACCTGCCCACAATAGGCAGAGACCTGTGTCTGTGAGAGAGCACAGAGCTTTTTCTCTTTCTGAGACTTTTGTTACAGATAATTTCTACCCTTTCTATGAAATCCTTGCGGTTTAGTCACACATTTGCTTTGTCTCTACATAAAACCTGTCTAGTTAACAAGAGAAAGAGCTGATGCATAATATTTTTAAGTCAGAAAATTCTACTGCTGCCCAGAGTACAGGCATTAGTAGCTGGTATTCTGAAACAAAGGTGTTCTCTTTTATCTCCATATCATCAAACTTGCCAGAGAGAGAGAGAGAGAGAGAGAGAGAGAGAGAGAGAGAGAGAGAGAGAGAGAGAGAGAGTAAATACAGTCTAAAACATGTGTGCTTGGCTAAGAATTCCGGACAACAAAGTGAAAGAATTGTTATAATTATTCAGAAAGCCAAAACTGAATGGTCACAGTTCTACAATTAGACTTATTTTGTGTTTTGTTTTTTGCACTCTGTATTTTTAAATCACATTAGATCATTTAGTTTACATTGAAGATGTAAGGAAAGTCTATCATGGGCTCTACTGAAGCTAGGTCCCTAGGAAAAAGCCAGGAGTGGAGGTGCACACTTGGATCACAGTGCTAGGGGAGTGGAGATGGCAGATCTACAGGACCTACTACTCAGCTAGTCTAGCATAATTAGTAAGCTGCAGAAGTAGGTGCAAGAACTTCTTTAAAATTAAAACAAAACAAAAACAAACAACAAACAAAAAGAGGTAGATAGTCTTGGAGGTATACCCCACCTTAACTACATACTATTTTTCTTAAAAATGTAATAGTATATACTTAAGTGAACGTATTTATATATGGCTAGAATAGTGAAATCAAGCATTAAATCTAAAGTATAATTGGATCAGTCAGGAGAAAAAATATGCCAGAACCATAAAATGAAAACAGATCAGCTAAGGAGCTTTAATCCAATTCTCTGGTTGAAGGAAGATGCATATCACACACTCTGCTAGTGACACATGTCAAAATTTGAATCTAAAATTACACTGGTTGCCCATGTTTGCTCACCTAAGACCAACACTATTCAGAAGAATTCCAGTAATTCCTCTTCCTTCCATCTAACCATCATTTGCAATAAAACTTCATTTCATCAAATTCCAATGACTCATTTAAAGTAAGAGGGTCTGGAAGTGTTATTAATCTACCATACAATCAAAATAAAATATTCAAATGAATGGAAGGAAATGTATTCTTCATTAATACACATAGCCAGATATGGTTTTTTATATTAAAATGTATTTTATTATATTATTAGAGTATAGCCATTTATTTGTATTAAAACCCTAAGTAATTCACATTATTTAAAAAAGTATAGACATAGAACCATTTTTCAGGTTGCTTCTTTTGATTTTCAGCTACCAAGGAGCAAAGAAATTCTCCTTTGGCAAACCCATTTGCTTACAACTCTAGGTTTACAAAACTTATATTTCGATTAATTAGGATTACATTGTCTTTGCCTGGAGAAAATTGATTTTTATCCTTAAAGCAATAGAAATAGTTGTAACATTTTATTCTCTATCATTTTAAAATTATTGAAACAGGAGAAAATTGAATGTGAAGTTTGGGATTGTACATTAAGCTGACAGAAGACTTAAATATAGAATGCCTATTCTTTGGTTCAGTGCTCATGCAGGTATAAAATTACATGGAGATATATATATATATATATATATATATATATATATATATATATATATATATATATATATATATATATATGTCCTCTTGCTAAATTTGAAGGCCAATGTGTTAACACCCTACAGAGAGCAAAATCAATGTAAGCAATATAAATTATAGCAGCTGATAATAGCTTTATATGTTGGTGCTCTATCATTCTTTTACTTAATTTTCCCTTTGAGGAAAATAAATTATTTGGGATGTTGAATTATTTGATCAAGGCTATGCTTGTTCTTCAGGCTCTGTCGACTCTGGGTCACATAGACTGGGGCCATGGCTAAATAATTGTGGCTTGCAAATAAAAACAGCACACTAAAAATGCCCGAAAGAAATAAAATATCCAGCCGTTCTGAAAACAGTGGCCTATCAAACTCTCAATGTTCGTGTCTCCTCTTTTCTTTCAATGCCTACCTCTGTAACTCCAACCGAATGTAAATAAGTTTATGATAGAGACCTTCCATTTTGCCTCTCAGTAATTTTATGTTTTTGAATCATCATCTAATGATCTGAAATACAGTTTTAGCATTTTGTTTGTTAAAACTGTCAGGTAAGAATGTGTTGACCCTACAGGAATAACACACATTCCTATTGTGTAAACAAAGAGTTACAACACCTTCTAAATTAAACTCAGGAATATCAGGATGGCACTTCCATGCCACTTTGAAAACAGAAGAAATAAAAACAGGAAATATTGGTGCAATTGGTTCAATTAGCCAGCAATTAATGAAGAGTTGAATGCTTTAAAATGATTCCAGCAAAAAAAATCAGATTAATATAATAATGAAGCTATTGGGAATGCAAATAAAGATAACCAATCAATGTTGAGTATGAATTGTAGAAAATTTGCTTTAATTGTTTAAAGGATATGTACTTGCTTAAATCACCTACAAATTTCTAGAATGTTTTTTTTTCTTTTCTTTTTTTTTTTTTTCCGGAGCTGGGGACCCAACCCAGGGCCTTGCACTTCCTAAACAAACGCTCTACCACTGAGCTAAATCCCCAACCCCCTAGAATGGGGTTTTGTCCTGAATGTAAAACAATCACATAAATATTTCTTTGCTTTACTTTAATCTGGTAATGTTATGAATAGCTTTGCATCCATTGGGCAAATCTTCTTCTTTATTAACTTGTTATTCTCTCCTTCAATATATTATTCTCATAGCGCAGCGAATCAAATTTTGAAATTAAATTATAAATACCCTATATTGGAATAGTACTTATTTGTAAGTTGAGGGAAAGTTTTGTGTGTGTTCAATTTTTTTGAAAAATTAAACAGGCATATGTATATCATATATTTAAAATATACAAATGTACATATGTATGTTCATATGTATATACATGCATTCCTAAATATGTTAGTATGACCTCAAATATGCTTAGTCTATATAATGTTCTTTGTATGTATGTTTTCAGGGCTGACCATTTAGTATTGGATAACAAACTGATGTTGTCCTCCCTGGGGTAGTTGATTTCTCCAGTTCTCAGAATTCATTGGTTGCTGTAGTTCCTTGTGTAGGTTTGGGACATTCTGGACTTACTCTTGCCTAGGCTAGCCTTTCTTCTGGTTTTACTGTCATTCAGTTCATGTTTAGGTAAATATGCTGAAAACACATGAGTGTGGCATCTGACATTTCCAGAAGACACAAAGCAAACTCCATGTACCTCTGTCTGAATAAATTTCTGTTCTTTTGTCTGTATTAATCTATGTAGAAGTAGCCTTTGGGATGGAGTTCCACTATCTAATTTTTTATTGGTTATGGGATTTTTTTTCATTACAGAAAATGTCTTTCTGAAGCAAGAGAATATTCCTTAGCATGGGATAAAAATCTACATGTATCTGTGGGTATAAGTATAAGATTCATGACCCAATTATATCATTTCTTGGTATATACCCAAAGAATTTAACATTCTTTTCACAGATAATTAACTCAGCCCTGTTTATTGGTGCTATACTCACAATACTTAGGTAATGGAGGCAAGCTAATTATCTTTCAACAGATGACTGCTTAATGAAAATGTGATATATGTATATGTATATATATATATATATTAAATGAAATTATTTCATCTGTGATGATAATGTTCTTTCCAAAAGCCATAGAATAACTCCCTAAATTACAATATGAGACATGTGGAGAAGCTCTTTATTGAGATGTTGCCATAGTTATCCTAGAGAATCTCAAGACATTGCCAACTATTATTATTGCTTTTGGTTGATTCCCAGAAGAAGAATCTATGTCCCTCTTGAGGAAGATACTATGCACTTCAGATACATAATCCAGAGGTCCCTGAGCTGGAACTGATCTGAATGCCTCTCACTGAGAACTAGCTTCATGGTACCAGAAGGCACAATGCAAGCTTCTGAAGGAGCAATGTAACCAACAATTCTATCTTGCTAAGATACCTATGAACCACAACTAATACAATACAATAAATCTAGGGGTACAGTAGTGATACATGGAACGTGCCAAAGAATGTACAACTATTACTTTAGAAAGCAGCATAATCCTTAATTACATTCTAAATAACCACAAACTTTAAAAATTGTTGTTTTTATCCCACTGGCTAAAGTGCATAAATGCTGTTGTTTGTATCGGTATACTGCATATCATAGTTCTGTTGGTGCCTGCTACAAATAAGTCACTACAGTGTTCTGTCAATCTATCAAAAGACCATTTTAATCCCTTTAGAGTACAGTCTGCTCCACCAAAATCAAACAAAATGTCTATGTAATGATGAATGATTGATGCCCTTTTAAAATACACAAAGAGTTAGTTGATATTTATTTCAGATTTTATAGCTAAATCCAAGCCAGGTAGGCTTACAAAATTTTTTGGAAATGCATAGATTAATAATCCAATACAAAATAAAATATTTTTATTTAAGTACATGGTTTATATTATTGAATACATCAAAAATAATTATATTTAGTTGATTATTTTAAATACCTTAATATATTCATAGTATATTATTGGTAAAGAAGATTTATTTATTTTAACATGAATATTTACAATGTATGGCTGTTATTAGTATGTTATTTTTATGCTCTTTTCTAGTTGAATAAAAATAAATCAGATTTCGGTCATTTATAAATGTATCCTATTTACAGTTTAGTAATTAGTAGTGAGTACTAATAGCAGGTATGGTTAGGTGACTTTGATAGAATGAAGTACAACCATATTTGCATGCTATTTCTATTCTTGCCCATCCTGTGTTTCTGGAAAAAAAATAATACAATGATCTTAACATATAGTCCCTATGACATTTAGTCTTAATTTATTCCAAAATATTTTTCTTATTCCTCAGTGTTTAACAAAGTATAACAAGTTCTTTTTTTCTTTTATTGGATTTTTTTAAATTTATATTTCAAAAGTATTCCCTTTCCCATTTTCCTGGACATAAGCCCCCTATCACATCTACCTCCCCTTCTTCTATACGGGTGTTCCCCACCCCATCCACCCCTCTTCCCTCCCCCAAATCCCCCTACACTTGGGGTCCAGTCTTGGCAGGAACAAGGGCTTCTTTCATTGGTGAACAACAAGACCATCTTCTGCTACATATACAGTTGGAGCCATGGGTCAATCTACGTATAGTCTTTGGGTAGTGGTTTAGTCCCTGGGAACTCTGGTTGTTTGGCATTGTTGTTCTTATGGGGTTGCAAGCCCCTTCAGCTCTTTCAATCCTTTCTCTAATTCCTCCAACAAAAATGCTGTTCTCAGTTCAATGGTTTGCTGCTAGCATTCACCTCTGTATTGGACATGCTTTGGCTGTGCCTCTCGGGAGATATCTATATTCAGCTCCTGTCAGCATGCACTTCTTAGCTTGACCAATCTAATTTAGTTTTGGTGGCAGTATATATATGGGCTGTATACCCATGTAGGGCAGGCTCTGAATGGCTGTTCAGTCTCTACTCCAAGCTTGGCCTCCATATCTCCTCCTATGAATATTTTTGTTCCCCCTTTTAAGAAGGAGAGAAGAATCCACACTTTGGTCATACTTCTTGAGTTTCATGTGGTCTGTGGGTTGTATCTTGGGTAATTTGAGCTTTAAGTGGGCTAATAACCACTTATCACTGAGTTCATACCATGTGTGTTTTTCTGGGATTGTGTTACCTCACTTACGATGATATTTTCTAGTTCAATCCATTTGTCTATGAATTTCATGAAGTCATTGATTTTGATAGCTTAGTAGTACTACATTTTGTAGACGTACTGCTTTTTCTGAATCCATTCCTCTGTTGAAGGGCATCTGGGTTCTTTCCAGGTTCTGGAAAACATAAATAAGGCTGCTATGAACATAGTGGAGCATATGTCCTTGTAAGTTAGAGCATCATTTGGCTATATGTCCAGCTGGGTCTTCAGGTAGTGCAATGTCCAAATTTCAGAGAACCTCCAGACTGATTTCCAGAGTGATTGTACCACTTTTCAATCCCACTATCAATGGAGGAGTGTCCCTCTTTCTCCACATTCTCATCAGCATCTGTTGTCACCTGAGTTTTTGATCTTAGTCATTCCAACTGGTATGAGGCAGAATCTCTGGGTTGTTTTGATTTGCAGTTCCTTGATCACTAAGGATGTTGAGCATTTCTTTAGTTACTTCTCAGCCATCTGATATTGCTGAGGTGAGAATTCTTTGTTTAGCTCTGTACTCCATTTTTTTAATAGGGTTATTTGGCTCTCTGAAGTCTAACTTTTTGAGTTCTTTGTATATTTTGGATATTAGCCCTCCATGAGATGTAGGATTAGGAAAGATCTTTTCCCAATCAGTTGGTTGCCGTTTTGTCTTAATGACAATGTCCCTGGCCTTACAGAAGATTTGCAGTTTTATGAGATCCCATTTGTTGATTCTTGATCTTAGAGCATAACCATTGGTGTTTTGCTCAGGAAATTTCCCCCAGTTCCTATGTGATCAAGGCTCTTCCCCACTTTTTTTTCTCTTAGTTTGAGTGTATCTGGTTTAATGTGGAGGTCCTTGATCTACTTGGACTTAAGCTTTGTACCATGGTGATAAGAATGGATTGATTTGCATTCTTCTACATGTTGACTTTCAGTTGAACTTGCACTTTTGTTGAAAATGCTATTTTTTCCACTAGATGGTTTTAGCTCCTTTGTCAAAGATCAAGTGATCAAAAGTGTGTGGGTTCATTTCTGGGTCTTCAATTCTATTCCACTAATCTACCTGCCTCTCTCTGTACAAATACCATTCAGTGTTTTTTATTACCATTGCACTGTAGTACAGCTTGAGGTCAGGGATGGTGATTCCCCCAGTTCTTTTATTGTTGAGAATAGTTTTAGCTATCCTGGGCTTTTTGTTATTCCAAATGAATTTGAAAATTGCTCTTTCTATCTCTATGAAGAATTCAGTTGCAATTTTGGAGATTGCATTGAATCTGTAGACTGCTTTTTGGCAAAATGGCCATTTTTACTATATTAATCTAATCTGGCCAATCCATGAGCATGGGAGGTCTTTCCATCTTCTGAGTTCTTCTTCTATTTCTTTCTTTACAGACTTAAAGTTCTTGTCATACAGGTCTTTGACTTGCTTGGTTAAAGTCATACCGAGGTATTTTGTTATTTGTGACTGTTGTAAAGCGTGTCATTTCCTTATTTCTTTCTCATCCAATATCTCCTAGTAGAGGAAGGCTACTGATTTGTTTGAGTTAGTTTTATATGCAGCCACTTTGCTAAAGTTGTTTATCAGGCTTAGTAGTTCTCTGGTTGAACTTTTGGGGTCATTTAAGTAAACTATCATATCATCTGCAAATAGTGGTATTTTGACTTCTTTTCCAATTTGTATCCCTTTGACCTCCTTTCATTGTCTGATTGCTCTGGCTAGGACTTCGAGTACTATATTGAATAAGAAGGGAGATAGTGGGCAACTCTGTCTAGTTCCTGATTTTAGTGGGATTGCTTCCAGTTTTTCTCCATTTAGTTTAATGTTAGCGACTGGTTTGCTTTATATTGTTTTTTTTTTTTTTTTGTTGTTGTTGTTGATGGTATGGGCCTTGAATTCCTGATCTTTCAAGGATTTTTATCATGAAGGGGTGTTGAATTTTGTTAAATGCTTTCTCAGCATCTAATGAAATGATCATGTGGATTTTGTCTTTGAGTTTTTTTTATATAGTGGATTACGTTGATGGATTGCCATGTATTGAACCATCCCTGCATCCCTGGGATGAAGCCTACTCGATCATGACAGTGATCGTTTTGATATGTTCTTGGATTTGGTTTGCAAAAATTTTGTTGAGTATTTTTGCATCAATATTCATATGGAAAATTGGTCTGAAGTTCTCTTTCTTTGTTGGGTCTTTGTGTGATTTATGTGAACATAATTGTGGCTTCATAGAAGGAATTGGGTAGTGCTCTGTTTCTATTTTGTGGAGTAGTTTGAACAGTATTGTTACAATGTCTTCTATGAAGGTCTGATAGAATTAAGCACTAAACCCATCTGGTCCTGGGCTAATTTACCAAGTTCTTAATCATGAATCTACATGGTTCTGCATCTATGGCTTCATTTGTTTTTATTTATTTTCTTTCTTCTCTTTTCGTAAATAATTATGACAATAGAACAAAGCTTGTTTGAGTGTGATTAATGTTAGAAGACTTAGTTTTGTGACTGAACTTATGTGATCTAAGACTATTCTTTTTACTTTTAGATAACTACCAGCTTCATATATAAGACACTCATTACATTTGTCTCCAACTATTTCAAGTGGTAAAAATTGTTGTTCTATAAATTGAATTTGTATGTTTTGTGAGTCAGGTACTTAGTTACTGTTTGATGTTTGTTTGTTATATGGTGTCATACAGCCCATGCTGTCTTTTGACTGGGAATATAGCAGAGAAAATCCTTCAAATCCTAATGCTTGCACTTAACCTTTAGAACTCCAAAGTGCTAGGATTATCAGCACGTGCCCACCTGGTCTATGATTTGTACTTTATTTTCAAAGCTATATTGTTCTCTACCTTACAAGCAATTAAAACACATATTTAGTTCACATTTTTGAACCTGAACAATCTCTTTGTAATACAGATTGTTACTTAAATAAGTATTTTAGTAAATGGTTTGCTTTGACCTTGCAAAATTACAATTTTCAAAATACCTCTGTGCTTTTATAATTCCCACTTCAAGGGAGCTTTTTATTGTCTATGTCTTTGCTCTATTTGATTCAACTTTTTGAGCTGCTGGCTAAATGTATCTCTCTTCTCTTTCACCTCAAGACATAATATCAAACCTGAACAGTTCAGAGGAGGCTATCCCTAATTACCCCTTGGACATTTTTCTTTTATTTCTCGGAGAGATTTAGAGCAGTGAGTAAGATTCAATGAACAGAGGGGTTTGGTTTTCCATGTCTAAGAGTACTAGTCCCTACAGAAAGAATCATACGAAAGATTCCAAAATCTGTTTATCATAAAGTTTCCATGGTGATACAACAGATGTCCCACAGTAAGATCACCTACCACCAATTCTATGTGTACAAACAATCTTAATTAGACCCCTTAGATAAACATGTGACAGCCCCCGGGGCTATAACATACCATGGTCAAGTTTGTCATTGTGCTATGACTTGGATCTTAATTCTAGCATCAGTGAGCTGCACTTTATCTTTAGGAAGGTGTGTGAGTGTCTGGAGCTGAATCAACTTCTTCAGTGATGCAAGTTAGGGTGGTGAGATTGAGATGCCCCCCATATATCTCAGAAATGGAGACACTTCTTATTCAAGTTGGTAGCTATTTTGGGTGATTAGATTCTATGGCATTTTGGAAGAAGTTGTCGATAGGGGCAGGCTTTGAAGTTTCCCAGGACTTGTGCCATTCTACTAGCATGCTCTCCTTGTAGTATGAGATGTGCTTTCTCAGAAGTTTCCGCCACCATGCTTTCTCTTGACCATCATGAACTCTAACCCTTTGAAACTTTGATTCTAATGAAATGCTTTCTTTTTATAAGTTACTTGGTCACCGTGTTTCTTTTTTTCTTTAATCACAAACACATAAAAGCAATTTATACACACAACTTTGACAATTATTGAAATTCTTAGGTTATTTTTGCTGGAAGTTTTCCTGAAACAAGAATATCATACAAATCTGTCACTATTACTCTTCCATGAAGCTTGCATTCTGACTTTGATTCCTTAGTGGAAAAAAATGATGCATTACAAGATAGCTTTTGTCATTTCTATCTCCACAGCAGACTCTCCTTGGACTCAAACACTACTGGTCTCTGACATCATCATACACAATAACCTCTGTCGCTCATCACTATATTTAAGTAGGTCCTTCATTCTTCTCTTATCACTTGGCTTAACAGGAACAAGTTCACAAACCACTTAAGTAGACTTACAGCACACCTATAAGGAGCAAAGGCATATCTTCAAAATTTTGTGCATCCAATATATTATGGAAAGTCTATCACATAGCCCAAAATGAACTTTTCATTTCAAACTCTTTTTTCCCAGTTATGAAAATTTGTCACTTAAAAATGACTAAAGCGCCAAATTAAAGAAATAGGAAGAAATAAATCTTCTTCTTATGAGAACACCAATGTAATTAGCAACCCATCACCATTGATGGACATTACTTAATCCTTTGTATCTGATGTCTAATGATTATGGCTAAAGGCAGTATATTTATTAGTGTATAGTTAATACTTAAATACTGTATCAATACTCAGTGTGCTTTCTAAATAAATCCTAGTGACAATTTCTCACTTTTACCAATGATAAGTTTAGGATGATGAAAAGGAGAAATCTTTCTTAATGTACAATATAGCTGCCAGCATCAGCTTGTAAACACCAGTGGGCTCAGCAGAACGTCTATGCACACACGCCTGTTTACAGGAATGTCATCTTTTATATGTTTTATTAAAATACATTGCAATGCATATTTGAGAGCTTCATGTAGGATTAAAATACATCAAGCTTATTTTAAGATTACTCCAGCAAGGAGTATTGTCATTGTGAAAGATGAGTAGAACTAAGACCTATTTTAATGTTTTATGAAAACATTATTAAAAAATCCATCATTAGTCACATTCTCCTTCAAGTCGCTTAGCTCAGTTAAAATACATTAAGCTTCCTTTAAAATCAATAAAATGTTTTAAAAGGTTTCTTCCTGGCAAAAAAGCAGATGGGGGATATATTTATTAGATATATTTTAATCTTCCTTAAACACCAATGCCTAATCCATCATTTTGGCTTATATACTCCCCCCAATACTCTTTTTGTTGTTGAATAAAGAAACATTTCAAAATATATGTTTCAATTATGTTTTTGCTCCATATTATTGCTTCCATTTGGTCTTATATTGCACTCTTTGTAGAGTTCTCAATGGTGGTCACTTCTTAGGTTAGATTTATATTGTATTACTTATAAAATTGTCAGGTGTGGTCATTTCTTAATTTTACCCATTGTAAGGATTCCTATGGACCTCAATTCAGTCTAACAGTCAGAAGTCGTAAGATGTAAAAGTCAAATACTATTAGCATGCAAATGTTACAGATTTAATCTGCAACCCACAGTGATTCACATATAAACACACACACACACACACACACGGGGTGGGGGAGAGAACACCACACCCACAAATACACACAATATTACACCACACCACACCACACCACACCACATACACCACTTGGCTAGTTTGAATTTTCTAGGATATGTGCCAGGCCTTGGCTCAGAAGAACAGACATTCCACTGAGCCAGAAAGTTTGAAACCGGTATGGGCCATTCTGTTACTCTGCCTTTCATAGCTTCAAAGCAGGCTGCCATTAATTCTGATTTGTTTTGGGAGTGATAGGGTTATAACTTAGTTGGTAGAGTGCTTGCTTGGCATTCACGGTGCCCTCTGTTCACTCCTCGGCATCTTATACACTGGGCTTGGTAGCACTGGACTGTTACCACAGCTCTTGGCAGATGAAGGCAGTAGGATCAGAAATTCCAAGTTATCCTTGTGTAAATAAATATATTGCATGATTACTTTGGCATGAGATATCTAAAGTAGTTAAAATCACAGAAAGGGAAAGCAAAATGGTAGTGGTTTAGAACGTCAGGGAGAAGGAGCATTAGCAGCCAATTGGTATAGAATTTAAGATTTGCAGAGTGCAAAATCCTGAAGAATCTGTTACATGACATAAATATGTGCTCAATGCTAGCAGATTGCACAGTGAAAAGTAGCTCAGGTGGCAAAGTTAATGTTTTTGTCTATTTTTAGTAGCAATCTGTAAAAGTGAAAATAAATAAAAGCTGGGAGGAATGGCCACTCAATAGATTGGCTCTCTTACATGGCATGTGTCATACTTTTTGCTGGCTGATTACACATTTTTATATCTGCAGTAGATGGGTTCTTTTCTCTTCTCTCTTTTCCATATCATGAATCTAGTTCATGGTCTAAATCTTAATTGGGTATTCTGTAGATGGTTATACTAACTCTAATGCGAGCATACTCTTTCTGCTGTGATTAGTTTTGTTTCCTTGTTTTATTTTATTTTTATCCTGTTTCCCTTTTCTCCTGACTGATTCCATATAACTCTAGAAACAGAGAGTGGCTATTTTAGCTCTGTCTTTCATTCACAGCACTATATTTAGTTGACCATCTAACAGAGCAACTGTGCCAGACTACAGTGTCAATGGAGCCAGTTACACGACTGCGTATTTATTGAGAAATCTTGTGAAGTTGCCCATTCATTGCTGTATGGCAGCATTTCTCTATGAACATATTATAGGTT